>NW_005187618.1:99634-105418 GCF_000239375.1 Pundamilia nyererei | reverse complement strand
TAGATAGATAGATAGATAGATAGATAGATAGATAGATAGATAGATAGATAGATAGATAGATAGATAGATAGATAGATAGATAGATAGATAGATAGAAATAGAAATGCTCTTCATACATATTAAGAATAGCAAAAACTGATTTGGGAGGTCTGTGTGCTGTGGATAGTTTTATTACATCCTGTTCCACAGCTCCATACAGAAGAGCTTTTCTGTTTTAATGCGCTCCCAAATGCATGACTCAATCTCTGTTTTGCACCATTCAACATTCGTCTACATCACTTCATCACAAGTTTAATTATTATAATTAGACGCAACACATCCATCAAACTGAAGATTAACAGCTGCATAAACAAACAAAATATAGGAATGCTATAATGAAACCACAGATAGTGTAGTGTGCTGACTGTGGTTGGTTTTGCTGCTGCATGTCTGCAGTCTTCCTTCACCTCCAGCTCTCCTTCCTGTATTGATTGCAGAAAGGGCAAGAAAGTTGCTTTTAAAAGTACATATCTCTTGTTTCCCTTTGTCATAATATTTTCCAAGGTAATGGTCATATACTGCTACATGACATGATACAGGGAGGTCATGTCCAAAAATATCAGCCATTGAAATTTATCACAGAATGTCAAGGATGAAGTGACTCTGATTCCCTCCAGGGTTTTTGATGTACATAACAAAACTTAAGCTTTGTCTTAAAGAGAATCCAAAACACAATCCTTGAGTTTCATCAGCTAATCCTCCCTGCTTACCAGGCCTGTCTCTCCTCATCTGATCTGATTTCATCTGTCTACCACTATTTGATTTCATAAGACCATAAAACTGAGAGCTATGTAGAAAATACAATGCTTATAATGTGGAGAAACTAGATAGTTACTATGTGTGCAAATGATCTTAAGGCATACCTTAGCAGCACATTTAAATCAAAAAGTTTTGCAACACTTCCCATAAAAAAACCAACCTCATTTCATTTTGACCATTATGCTATTTAAGGTGGCATTATTCTGTACCTCCACATTGCTTCCAGCTCAGTTCCTGCTTTTGGATTCTCTCTGGAAGTCCCATTCCATTCTGCATATTCAATTTAGGCTTGCATAGAGCATAAGCATAAACCTCTGTTTGAAACTCACCTTATTTTTATGTAAAATATCCATCACTACTCATAGGAGTTGGGTCTGAGGTAAGACGTTCAGGTCAAAGAAGCTAACATGTGACACGCACCATAGTTGAGTAACTGGATCATGGCTACTCATAGTGCACTGAAAAGACTTTACTTGGAGTAGGGGTATGTCACCAGGGTGCAGAGGAGGCTACCCCCCCCCCCTCCCCCCCTCTGTCCCCTTCTGGCTGCCTCTGCCTCAATTTTATCCCACAACTTAGACATTCACATTATTCACACTCTCATTACACATACATATAGGATCTTGGGGGTGGGCACAATCACGGAGTCCAAATTACCATCAGGGTGTATACCTCACCCCTGACGTCGTTGCCCACCTCTCAATTTTAAATACACTTAGTCATTGAGGGCTAGCAGGAGGGACTATGCGCTTACCTGCTGCTCCTTGGCAGGTAGCTCCATGCCCTCCTGGGTTTTAATTGCACCTTAGAACACATATGCATCAACACTACAATGAGCGGGTGGAGGGAGGTTTGGAGTCTTCTCCCACCCCCATTCTCTGCGGCCTGCTGGAGCGGGAGGGCTAGTAGGAGGAGTTGGCCGTCCGACTGCGGTCTGGGGTGTGGGGCCTCCCTGCTGCTGCGGAGTCGGGGTGGTCTGCCTCTCCCCACCGCAGGGAAAAGGGTAACACCACCTGGGTCTGGGTGCAATTCCCCCCTCCAGGGGCAAGGGTACCTAGACCCGGTTTGTAGAGTACGCTTGGGGAGTGTGATTGTGTATACAGCGTCTCTTTATGTCTGTCTCCACGTTGGTTGAGTGTGGAGTGAGTGCATATGAGAGCATGAGGGTGGGAATGGATGTTTGTGTCTGTGTGTGCCTGTATGTCTGTGTCTATATGTCAGGTTGGGTATCAGACGCCACCTCTCTGGGGACACCTCAGGCCCTCCAAGGTTTGGAGGCCTATCTCCCCCCACCACCACTTCCCCTGCCGGTGGCGGACTCCCTCAGGTGTCGGTGTGTTGGTGGTTCTTTGTGTCTGGGGGTGGGCGTCCGGGTACACACCGGCTCACTCCTTGGCGGCCGCTTGTCGGGGCCTGGGGCCTGGGGCTCGCTCGGGCCCCTTTGGAGGTGGGGTGCCCCCGGCCTCTCGGCCTGGGGCTCGGTCACTCAGGCACAGCTGGGGGCCGGCGGAGCTCACGGGCGCGTCACTGCAACTCCCCCTGGCTTCTGCTCCGCGGCTGCTGGGCGAGCCCTCATCTGGGACTCTCCTCAGCTCTTACTGGAACAGTGGCGCGGCTGCCCCTCTGTTGGTCTTCCATGGTCTCTTGTGTTCTGGGGGCCTCTGGATGTCTGGAGTTTTGATCTCCTCCATACCCGCTTCACACCCTGGAGGACGGGGCTGTGGCCCCCCCACACTCCCTAGCAGATCATTACATGGAGAAACCTTTGGAATGCAAGCATGCTGATCCACACAGGTATGCACACATGGGTATTCACAGACGCGGACTAAAGCTTTCTTGGCTGCTGCCTCAAAGCACACTGTGCGCTGTCTATCTTGCGTGCTGCACAATATCGTTTATTATTTAGTAACTATTGATATCTATGACTAGCTAGTTTATTGTGATGGTGCTTTGTTTTCTCTATTATTATGTTGCTCTTTGTTGTTTGCTCTCTCTTCTGTTTGTTTTTTTTGTTTGTTTTTTTTTCTCCATACAGGTGACCCAGGAGTTTTTTTTTTTTTTTTTTTTTTTTTTTTTTTTTTTCTCTCTCTTCCCCCCCCTTCTCACCGTCTCTTCTCCCCTTTGGTTTTCTTTCTTTCTCTCCCCCTCTTTCTCTCATTCATTCCCCCTGTCCTATTTATTAAAAAAAAAGAAAAAAAAAAGACAAAGGATGAACTGAAGCTCTGCCATCACGTAATGTCGCATACTGCTGTTTCTGATGTCAAAAAAAAAAAAAAAAAAAGACTACTTGTTTTTGACCACAGAACAACTCCCAGATGTGACACCCTGCCACGTCATCTCTCTCTGCCAGAGCATCAGGGTCTGAGCCAAGACTACTGCTTCCTCTGTATTACAGTCAGAGTTTAGTTATGAGGATAACATTATATAGCTAAGTTTCCTCCACTGGTTTCATAAGAAATCCTAATTTGGTAATCAGCCAGAATACTAACTGGTATTCTCTCTGCATGATTAGCTCAGAAATCACAGCTGTCTGTCACAGAAGGATTTGGTGAGGCCAGAAAAGCAAAAGATTTTATTATTTTGCTGCTCTATGCAATAGGCACAACTATGTCTACTAAAAATAAACTACACAAAATAGTGAAATGTGAAATATGTTATTGTGACACACTAATGTGTGATCCCATCAGAAGTAGTACTTGTTAAAAAAAATGAGAGATTTGTCACTGAAGTGAACTATGTGTAATGAGGTAGTTGCACTCCCCAGCCTCCGGGTGGCGCATTGCTCAGTGAGACAGAATAGCGAGGTCATAGGTCCTCCTCTCCAATATGGCAGAAGCGAAGCAAAGAGAAACTTCACCAGTCGTCTCTGTCTCATCATTTCCCTGTTTTGCAGGAACATTTAATCTGTTTTATCGGCCCAAACTCTGGGTCGGTTACATTATGAATGCTAAGATGTTACTTTGGTTGTAGTTGTTATAGAACTATGATTATTTTTGAAAATGTGTTTTAGTGGACTGTGTATGAAAAAAGTATTTCATTCCACCTGAGCACCTGCCGGATCTTCTTTTCATTGATATTGCTGTTATGACTGATGAAGCCGAGCTGGTGAGTTTCTGTGTTAACTAAGTAACATGTTAAAGCTATAAATATGACTATTACTAAACTGTACTGTCATTAATAGTGTTGCTTTGTTAATGTTGTATGGTTGTTTTATTTTGTGTCTTTCAGTTGATTACCTGGCTTCTGTAAAGGCACGGTTACTGTACTGGTGTTAGTTTATGCTTGTGCAATAAAACTTGTGCAAAAAAAAAGGCAGCAATCAGATGTCTGAGCCTGAGTACGACACAGTTTCATCAGTTAAAACACACCCTTACGGTGGGAGTTTACTAAATTAAAGGTAGTTAGCTTAGTAAAAACCGTACAGTGAGATCATTTATCCTCATTTAACTGTTCTCCAGTTTTTAGAATGGAGTCAATGCTTTAAAAGGGGGGAAAAGACTAGATCAAGCAATCAAAAGACATCACTACTGCAATAAGCTGAAACTGCAATTTGTGCTCATAGGAATGTACAAAACCACATAGCTGGACTACCACCAATACTATTTACTGTATTTGGGCCAGTGGCCAGCATATCAGCAAGTTCCAAGGGTCCAAGAAGAGCAGCTTTTTCCAAAACCATATCTTTTATATTCATTAGGATTCCCACCAAGCATGCACGGCACACCCTGGGTAGAAAGCGAGTGAGCTGTAACAGAAGGAGCAGAGCCAGATGCAAAGGGCAACAATGAGACATTTTAATTATAGACACAGGGGCCTAAAAATATATACACCAAGCAAAAGTATTGATCAGGATTATTATTTTTTCTTTAATCCATTAGCACAGATATGCTAGAGTTACAGCAAGTGTATTCAAGAACACTTTTCTAACAGCAAATTGCAGAGAGTTTGAAGCTAGTTGTGAACACAGGGGATCTATTAAAAGCTTAGAGCCAGACACTTTCTTCAGGAATTGGTAGAGACCAAAAACAGACCCAAATGTTAGTTTGCCAGGTGGCCCTAATCACCACTCCTTTTGACGACAGTGATAATGTTGCTTTTTAACTAAGAAACAACTTCTACTCACCGTATCTACAGTGCATTTAAAAAAATTATTACTATCCCATCAACTTTTCCACATTTTGTCACATGCACCACCTTAAACTTAAATGTGTTCTACCGGGAATTTATTGAAAGACTATGTTGCGAAATCAGTTTTACCCCGGTTCTTTTATTCGTCGAGGCATCCAGAGACAGGAGGCACTGGAACTCAGTAGTTATTTCACAAAACCTTTATTCATCTTTATTCATCTTCATTTAAGCATGCACTTCTAGAAGGGAAGACGAGGCCGGTGTGTCCCTCTGCAAAATCTTCACCCCTTTGTTAGTTACAGCCAGTTTTATATAGGCGACCCCATCATAAAACTCCCCCACGGTGTGCTGCAAACTCTGTCTGCGTCTATGTGCACGAGCACATGAATGCCTATGTGAGCGCACATGAGTGAGTGAGTGTTAAAACGCTGTGGGTGTATGTGACTCCCTAGAGGTCATAAAAAACCCATCTCCCTTCCAGACCACAGTTATCCAATTACAAATGTTGAGACCCCCACCCAAACATTCTCTGGGGAATTTCCACTCAGCATTAACTCCTCTCTGTTTTACTTCCACAGTTCAACTGGGGAGGGTCTCCTATACTCTACTCCTAAGTTCATGACACAGTCAGGCCTTTATTACATTGAGGGCAGTGTCAGTGTCTCTACAATAATTCTACATTCTATGTTAACACATTTCTAAACTCTAAAATAAGCTAAACATTTCTACAAGTCACCAAAGCGAAAGCCCTCCGCCACTTGGCTGCGCCTAGAAATCCTGTCCATAAAAATTATGAACAGAACCGGAGACTTTGGTGGCCTCAGAGTCTCATCTCTGATTTTTGCAGATGATGTGGTT
>NW_005187618.1:95886-98882 GCF_000239375.1 Pundamilia nyererei | reverse complement strand
TCACCATAATGTTTTCATACTGTGACTCCCCATTTCCCAAAAGTGGCATCACGGTGTTGGCCTTTGTATCAGATTCTCCCACAGCACGATTGATGAGTCTTAAGAACAAGGCTCTGATACAAGGCACACAACAGCACCCACATGTCACTAATACTGCAATAAAACAGAAAAAGAAACCATAATTGACATATGAAACCTTTCCATTGCCCAAAGACAGAGGTTGTCCACGCTTCCAGCGGGTTATCCACTCCCGAGTGCTCATACATTGTGGTGGACAACGTCTTTAGGACTTCCAGAACCCGGGTCACAGAGCCGTCAGGAACTGTTATTTGGAATAAAAGTACAATACATATCCCCAAACATCGCGCAAACGCCCCCTTTTTCTCCCAACAACATATCTAACGCCATCTGATTTTGTACTGCCATTAAAGATGTTGGACTCAACTGTTCAGCAAGCCCTTACATTTAATGACAGCACAAAGATCAAATGTATACGAGATTGTGGACCCTTTAACGTAGTCCAACTCTATACCGCCATAATAATCAAAACACTCATCTGATTTACCTGTTTCACTACGTTTGGTTCGCTTCACCGTGGCCTGTGATGTTGGAGTTGCTGGAATGGATTCAGGTCTGTCTCTGGGCAATTCACTGTTACAATAACCACAGTCACACCTAACACTACCGTTTCTCTCCAATTCCCCCTCAACCAGCCTAGAGAAGTTGACATGATTTAAATGTAGATAAAAGGCTCGTCTGTTTACATCTCTCCCTCAGAGAAGGCTTCTCTGCAGAGCATCAAATCTGCATGGCAAAGTGACACACTTTAGGTGATCTTCATCCTTGGGAAAAGTGGTGTCAACTATTTCCCAGTCTCCTAGTATTTGTGCCTCACACAGAATCACAATTCCATCGCTGGACTTCCTCTGCGCTGTCACTTTTGGAGCTTGGCACGCTCTCTCCATCCCTCGAGTTCTCACGTCCAATGCTGCTGAAGATTTAAGGCAGAGCACGTCGTACACCTTAGTTGTCTTCCTCAGCGTCAACATTGAATCTCTCATTTTATTTAAAATCTTGCTGTGGGAAGTCTCCTCTCGATCTTCTGGAAGCTCAGTAGCACAGCTCTCTGTGTGATGTCTGCTGTGCTGAAGATGATCTCTGATCCTCCTGAAGCCCCATTTTGTGGACGATCCTCTCAGCCACTCCTTCTCGTCATGGCACCTCACGACATCTACACATTAAAATAACACTCCTCTTGCCACGTGGCTTTCACCATGTGTCAACTCCCCAATGAGACATGCACAAGAATGTTGCACATTCTCTCTAAAACAATCTCCAGGGTTTCCCACTTGGAGCAGCCATACTCCAACCTGTAACCCTGTGTAAAAACATTAGTCAGCAGTTACATGTTAAGCTTGTTTAACTCCCAACTCCACCTGGAGCCTGTATCCTGGAAGACAAAGTCTTAAAGTTAAAACAACTACACATTTGCAACCAACTATAGATCATAAGAGTAATAAAGTATTCAGCATAAAAGACAAGTATCATGTGCAGGTTTTCTCCAATCACTAAATCACTATTATTGCCATAATTTGTCCCAAATCATGAATCATCCCAATTTATTCCACAATTTAATCTGTGACTTTCCTTAAACAATGTCACTCCACCCATTTTATCACTATGAGCTCAATAGTGGCCAACTAGTAAGCCCCATATTCAACTATTCCATAAACACTGCATCTCTTATTTGTTTTCTCGTGTCACTTGTCTGTTTTCTGCTGATTCCTCTACATACACTCTTAAAGAAAAAACAAACATTAGGAGCACACATGGATCATCCTGGTGGGCAGGCGTCGGCCATCCACATTCCAGAGGTGCCGTAAAAGGCCATAAAATTAACCCTGCTGTAAAAGGAATGACACTGGTTTCAACACAGGAAATTTCTCACGTTATTCACATCGTCAAAGTAACCTTCAACATTTTCCCAACAACACAGTGTAACAGCATCACCAACTCATAGCCTGTAAACACAGTTTTCTTCACACATAAACCCAGAAATTCTGTAGTAGAGAAACAAACATCAACCAATTGTTCTGTTATAAATCACATCATCAAATCACATGAAGAACTGTAATACTGTAGAAAAGAGAATGCAAATGTTAGCGCTGTGCAGGTGTGTACACACTTTCTCACAGTAACTTCTGTGAGCAACACAAGCCCATGAATAACACACCCCTGGTAGATTCACAAACACAGAAAATGGCATTTAAAAGGTTAAATCATCACGCAACCTTGAATGTTGCTGGCATCTTTCTGCTCCTGTATAAAGAAACACAAAAATTCATCCACCCTTTTGTCCTGTCTAGGTGGAGGTTAACCTTGAGTCGTGGTCAAGTCTTGTCAGCTTTTACCAGTCAGTCAGTTTGTTTTTATTTCCATTCATTCATTCATCCATTCTTTTTTTCTTTGCTGATAGTGGAACCTATCGTCGCATTTAGTTTCCACCCTCAGCAAAATGACGTCATTTCAAAAAGAAAAAGAAGAACTTTAGATCGGATTACCTCGCTGAATCCTTTTTAGGCAAGGACTCTTATTTTCTAATTGTCCCAAATAAGTGGCTTTCTCCAGAGCCCATTTTAATGTGGAGAAGCTCACTTGCAACAATTTTCTCGACGACGTGTAGTGCTTTTAATTCCCGACATGCAGATCTTCTTAAAGAAAAGAAAATCACAAACAGAAATCAGTGCACTGTTCAAAAAATAAAAATAAAATGAAAAATAAAACATAAAACTGAAAAACAAAAGTAAATAAAAATACTAGTGATGTGCGATACCACTGATTTTCTTTCCGATCCGATACCAAGTAAAATTCAGGGTGGTATCGGCGATACTGATCCGATACCGATACTCTGTACAAAAACTTGTTTCATTGCATTTCATAATACAATATATAATTGTATTATGTAATTGTAATAATAACATAACCATATTGCTTCA
>NW_005187618.1:78445-85815 GCF_000239375.1 Pundamilia nyererei | reverse complement strand
CGGATTGGGAAGAGGACCCTGCGTCGTTCCAAGATCTCTTTGGGGAACTGGTCGTTCACGCTGAAGTCCGTTCCTTTTAATTCCCTGCCGCGGCTTTTCACTTGTTGCTTTTGTTTGAAGTGGCCGAATTTGGCCACGATAGGACGTGGTCTCCCGGCCGTAAGACAATTGATAAGTGTATTTGGTAATGCTGAAGCTTAAAGGAATTTGTTCAAATCTAAACTACCATTTGCTTTAATTTTCCGCCAAAATCTCTGGCGTCTGACGTCAGTTACAACATGAGTCGCTTACCTTGTCCGTCACTTCCGTCACTTACTCACCTCTCCGTCTGGTCTATTGTTACCAGAGGCTGTGGTGGCAAACTAGGGTTGTTAACCCCTTCTACAAATACCCTCTTTTAATGTGTAACACTTTGTGTATGATTTTGTGTTATCTCTAGTGCATATTATGTGCATGTGTGGTGTCTCTTTCCCTTTTTCCTAACAGTGCACATACCTGAGTGCTTGTCGTCCTGCCCCTTTTGTGGTGGTCTGGACACTGTGTCAATCCTCCACTTCAAGGCAGTCGTTTGTCTCTCTGGATTCCTTAACCCAATTTGATTCCCCACACTAAAACAGCCGCCTCAGTCCTCTTCTGCTCCTTTCTCTCCCACTTTTCAGTCCAATGGCAGTCAGTTCTCTTCAGCTTTGTCCCGTGTATCTCTTTGTCCCACTGTCTCTTTCATTGCCATCTTGCTCCAAACATGGCAAGTGTCAAACTCCAACAATCTTCTCAAAAGTCCTTCACACACAGTGAGGTTGCAGCTTGCTGGAAACGCATCTCCATCCATCCAATCTAGATGGTGGATCTTCTCTTTCTGATGCCGTTTGCCCACAGCGCTGCTGGACCTCTTGCTCAGAACTCTGGTATTGTCTCTTGGACTGCTGTCCACTGTTGATGTTCATCCTCGTGCTTCTAAAACTGCACTCTGTGTCTTCAGGGAGAGATCAGCTTCCTTGGAGCTTGCTTGTTCAGGATGAGGACGGGAAGCTGCAAAACAATTCAGCCAAAAATTCTGGCTGGGTGTTTCTATTTTTTTTTCTAACGATTTTAACCTATAATTTTCTTCCGACCGCTGCCTGTGGAGAATTGATCCAGGTCTGTTCCCCACCTGTAAACGACAGACTGAGAGACTTTCATTATTCACTGTGACTGCATATATTTTCATCACTCCTAAAGGCACACATCTCTACTCATTTTGTTTTAAACTCTGACTTTAAACCCCAACAATGACATTTTTATTTGTTCTTAACCGCAAACACAAAAATCTTCTTGATGTTGTTGTTAATTCTTTTCATCCACAACACTACAAATTATGTTTTCTTTTGTGTCCAGCAGGGGAAGAAGGTGACCTGTATTGTCACTGCTTCCCCCAGTTGGAGACAATTTCCCACTCACACTTCCACACTTTTTATTTTCTTTGTTTTCATGATTTTCTTTCTCTCTTTTTTCTTTTTTACCCCATTGTTTTACACCCACACATTAACCTGTTAACTCACTCCTCCAACCTCATCTTCCTTTCACCCCAACAGCTCTCATACAGTCAGCAATCAAATTCTCCATTCATCCTTGAGTACTTGGTCACCTTTAAATGTCACTGTTAATTTTATCAATTTATTTATCATTACTTTAACACTAATCCACTGTTTATTTTTCTTTATTTACTTTCAGTTCACTTTCTCCTATTTGATCACTACGATTTCTTAACTATTATTTTTCACAGAAAATCAACTAATCTACTTTGTCTCCCTATTTGTCATCAAGGAATTCACACACACTCACAGGCTGGTCACTCGCCCCCACCTTTTCTTTCTCTCTCACACACACGCACATTTTACTCCTCCTTTGTTCCACCTGTGAACCCGCCCCTCGAGGCTGGCTCACACACACCTCATGCTTCTTGCAGTCCCATTCAAACTTTCTGCGGGACACTTCTGCTGATTCAGGACAACGCCCTAATCAGCACACAGAGCGGGTGCTGTCCGCTCTTGTACACTTCACAAATCATTCAAACTGCGCCACGGACTCAATACCGCGGCTACTCTTCCCCAAAAAATATTAAACCAAATTAAACCCCCAATTGACTTCACAGTTTGCAACAATTCGCGACACGGCCGCCTGCCGCGATTTCTACACACCACAAACACACACTTTTAGACACAAATTCTTTTTGTTACTTTAATTGACTCCCATACTTCAGACGAGACGCCGACTCTAACGGCGCTTTCACACACACTACACCGTCCTCCTTCTGCATCAGGCACTGGTTCACCTAAGCTCGGAATCTAACCGGCGAAAACAACCGATCCTGCTTTTATGCATACTTCAGACTGTGACAGGGACCTCTCCCCGACTTAGTTATTTAAGGAGCCAGGTCACCACCCTGGATCTCCTGCCCTCACAGGTCCTAGCACCGCGTCCGAGACTAGGTGGGGTAACCAAACCCGTGACACACACAGCCCTCAGCTGGCGACGAGGGCTTAAACCCCGCTTTCTAACTAATAGTAACACAAGTTTCCTGCTTTAATGCACGAGGACTAGCACAGCACTGCCACTTTTTTCCTAATAACTAAGACGGATGAAACACCGATTCTATTAATCCGTAACAAACGTCTCCTGCTTTAACGCACCGAGATGTCCTTATGGGGCGCTAAACATCAACTTGGAGTTCTTACAAAAGTCTCTTGCTTTAACGCACTGAGATGGACACTAGCCGCCTTTTTTTCTACTGAGTGAATTTACACTGTGATACGTTCAACTTAGCGAACAGATAATTTAGGCTTTAAACAATATGCACGGTTCGAAAATAAACAGGTCGTGCTTACCTTTTAATCATGTGAGCTAGCTCTCTGTTTGCCTCGTTTCACGATCTCAGCTCTGCCAATTCATCCTCTCTGGGCCTCGAGCGAATCCCGGGTTTCACGGCACCAAAACTGTTGGGAAATCAGTTTTACCCCGGTTCTTTTATTCGTCGAGGCATCCAGAGATGGCACCGGAACTCAGTAGTTATTTCACAAAGCCTTTATTCATCTTTATTCATCTTCATTTAAGCGTGCACTTCTAGAAGGGAAGACGAGGCCGGTGTGTCCCTCTGCAAAATCTTCACCCCTTTGTTAGTTACAGCCAGTTTTATAGAGGCAACCCCATCATAAAACTCCCCCACAGTGTGCTGCAAACTCTGTCTGCGTCTATGTGCACGAGCACATGAATGCCTATGTGAGCGCACATGAGTGAGTGTGCGTGTGGATGTGTGTGCATGACAGTTAAAACACTGTGGGTGTAGGTGACTCCCTAGAGGTCATAAAAAACCCATCTCCCTTCCAGACCACAGTTATCCAGTTACAAATGTTGAGACCCCCACCCAAACATTCTCTGGGGAATTTCCACTCAGCATTAACTCCTCTCTGTTTTACTTCCACAGTTCAACTGGGGAGGGTCTCCTATACTCTACTCCTAAGTTCATGACACAGTCAGGCCTTTATTACATTGAGGGCAGTGTCAGTGTCTCTACAATAATTCTACATTCTATGTTAACACATTTCTAAACTCTAAAATAAGCTAAACATTTCTACAACTAACACAAAGTATCACATAATTATAGACGATTTGGAGAAAGTTTTACATTAAAAACATGAAAGCGAGTGGAGTACATTTGTATTCAGCCACCCGGAGTCAATGCAATGCAATTATATCTGCGTGTCTTTTAGGCCATGTCTATACCAGCTTTGCACAACTAGAGCCTGCAAATTTCGCTCATTCTTCTTTGTAAAATACCTGAAGTTCAGTCAGATTGGATGGAGAGCACACGTGAACAGCAGTTTTCAAGTCTTGCCACAGATTAGCAATAGTATTTAGGTGTGGACTTTGACTGGCCCATTCTAACATGTGAATATGCATTGAGCTAAACAAGTTCTTTGTAGCTCCGGATCTATGTTTAGGGTCGTCGTCTTGCAGTCTCGAGTCTTTTGCAGCATCCAAAAAGCTTTATTCCAGGATTGTCCATATTTCGCTTCATCCATTTCCATCAACCCGTACTAGTTTTCCTGTTCCTGATGAAGAAAAGCTATCCCAAACCATGATGCTGACACATCCATGTTTCACAATGGAGATGGTGTGTTCAGGTTGATGTGCAGTGTTAAGGTTTCCAATACTCACAGTGTTTTGCATGCAGGTCAAAAAGTTCAAGCCGGGTCTAACATGACCAGAGTACCTGTGCAACATGTGTGCTGTCTTCCCCTATGGCTTGTGGCAAATTGTAAATGGGGCTTCTTGGGACTTTCTTTCAAAATTGGCTTTCTTGTTGCAACTCTTCCTTAAAAGCCAGATTTGTATAGTGCACAACTAGTTCTTATCTTGTGGCTTGACTCTCCCACCTGAGCTATGAGTCTCTGTAGCTCCACCACAGTTGCAATGGACCCTTCGGCTGCTTCTCCTTGCCCGTGACCTGTAAATTTAGGTGGGTAGGATGTAGCTTTGCAGGTGTGCCATACTCTTTCCATTTTCAGATGATGGCTTGAACATTGCTCCATGACACATTCAAAGATTGCGATATATTTTTCTAAGTTAATCCTGCTTTAAACTTCTCCACAGCTTTATCTGTGATGTGTGTTCCATGGTATTTTTAATGCTGTTTGTTCAGTAATGTTCTCTCACAAACCTCTGAGACCTTCACAGAACAGTTGGATTTATACTGAGATCAAAATACACACAGGTGGACTCTATTTACTGATTACGTGGCTTCCGAAGGTAATTGGTTGCACTGGATTTTAGGGGTATCTGAGTAAAGGCGACTGAATACAAATGCAAGCCACACTTTTCAAATTTATTTTGTACAAAAAATAAATGCCATGTATCACTTCCCTTCCACTTACTGGGATAGATCAATTATTTGGTGATTAGACCTTGATGACACATCATGGCAGAATGTCATCCCAGCTTTGAAAGAATTTAGGACAGCAGCCCCTGGAGTCTAGACATTGGTGGTGATGAAGATGGTGAAGATGAAGACTTGGATGGAGCACTGGCTGAGGTGTCTGAGGTGGTCTGAAAGAGAGAATGACAGAGAGCACATATTTAAACCATGCAAAATGGAGGCTGATTGGCTCAAAGAAGGTAGGCGAGAAGATGAATGGACTAGAGTAATGTTATCAGTATCGACATTGACAGCGTGGGAAAGTGGCAGTGATGTAAAGAACAGACAAGCAACTGAGGAAACACTGAGGAAAACAGACAAATGACTGATTACAGATCTTTTTCAATGAACTTACACATAAGCTTCTTTTGGGTTTGGGGTTGTAATTTACAACTTGTAATGTAACAAAATGTGGAAAAGTTCAAGCTGTGTTATTACTTTTTCAAGGCACTCTAGCTATGTCAAACCAGAACGGTTCTGTTGCCTGGCTAAATCATCTTCATTGGCTCTTAGCATTGTGCTCTATGGGAGCATAAATGATCAACTCAAACATGAACTGTTGAGTTACCGACTGAAGTGAAGTCAGTCCTTATTTATCACTTATTAATTAAACACAGATTTCCTGTGATTCACTGCAAGTTTTCTAATGCTGATTTTTTTTTAGAGCACATCAGCTCTGTTTTTGTTTGAATTTCACTTAGACTGGCATGAACACTTTGCGCTGGTGGCCGCTGTCAGAATGCTTCATGTGTAAATGTTCCTATATAAAATAGAAAAAAAAAAATGCATGAAGAGACAGCATAATGTAACTCCATGGGTCTTTCGTTTCTCTGTTTGCCCCCACTCAGCAACATCTAAAAAGAAGACAATTCTATTACCTTGAATGCCGGGACCTTTCAATTATTTGTGGAAGGTGAACTCCATTTGCAGAATACGGCTACTCTTGGCGTGAAGTGTTTGAAATGTGCTCTTCCAAGCACAGGATGAATGGCACTACTTACTGTATTCTTATTACTGCTCGCTGCCTTTTCGGCAGAGGGTATATGGAGTGATGCCATTTATCATGCAAGACATGAGGCTGGGGTTTTACAAAACACATTTTCACCTGCAGGGAGTTTGCAAAGCACATCTTTGATGCATTTTCATATTTATTGGGCATCTTTATTTATAATTTTTGCTTGCAGTGAGCAAGCTAGCCAGGATACTCTGAGTGCAGGAGGCACTGTCCTCGTGACACAGGTGTCAGAAAGTATTGAGTAATTCAAATGTTGAATGTCCTGTGGGGATAAACCTTAATTTCTTCAAGTGAACACGCTGAAAATCCATAAACAAACTGGCAGTGAGAGTGTTTGATAGCTGGACTGCCTGAAGGCTTTATTGGAAGATTACTGTAGTAGCCCCAGGAGGCCCTATAACAGATGATGTGACTCTTGCATGCATGCAGATGTGACAGATGCTATGCTTATGGATTTTTCAATGAGACATACACCGTGCAACTCCCAGGATCAGGAACTATAGCACCTAACAGGAAGCTGTCCTTTAATTTTCAGGCTCCTTAACAATTATGTTGTTCCCTCTAGTTCATTCAAGATTATTTCTAAAAATGCAAAAATAAATAATTCCCTCAGGTACCGAGATTAATTTTGTAAAACAAAAATTATAAATATCATTGAAGGGACTGGTCTTCGTCTACAGTTTATTGCCAGAAATTCCTTAGGCATCATTTGCTCCACAGAGCACATTTTGTGATATCGAACTCTAGAATAACTTTCACACATTCATATTCTGGCAATGTTATTCAGCATGCTGCTTATCTGTCACTTTTGCTTAACAGAAATGTCTCAATTACGATCTTTTATTAAGTGCCATGTTTTATACAGATCTCTCTGATGAAGAGAAGATTAACTCCCGAGCCTCTGATTTAACCCCCTAGCTCCAAGACATTTACATAACTTAAAAAAAACCAAAACAAAACCTGGGGGCTTCCATAAAATTGGTTAAATTCACCCCCACTGGCTAACAAACTACTATAACTTAACTGGGGAAACCAGGTGTCGGGGTTTTGATTTTCAATTTTGAAATGCATGCAATGAACATGAATGGAAAAATAAAAAAGGTTCTGGTGATCATGCACTGAACAAATGTAACAATGAATATACCCAGTAACTAGTGAAGTCCTGAGCATATGAGGTTGTTTTTTTAAACAAGCAAAGGATGGACCTAAAATACATTTCCCACTCATATTAATCACAATGATCTTCAGGATCAGGCCAGCCATTAAGCTGATATTTATGTAGTCTTAATAATAATAATAATGAATCAATCTGAATTAGATAGATAGATAGATAGATAGATAGATAGATAGATAGATAGATAGATAGATAGATAGATAGATAGATAGATAGATAGATAGATAGAT
>NW_005187618.1:71416-78425 GCF_000239375.1 Pundamilia nyererei | reverse complement strand
AGATAGATAGATAGATAGATAGATAGATAGATAGATAGATAGATAGATAGATAGATAGATAGATAGATAGATAGATAGATAGATAGATAGTTTTTTTTTTAAATTTGCTATTGAGACATGTGCACTTGAGATATGTATGACTGTGAGCAAACAATATTCTTGGTCATACTTTTGTCCTTTCTGAAATGAATGTTGAATGTGCATGTTGAGAACAGCTACACTGATCCATCATCGTCATTGTTTTTCTGATTTTTTGTGATTTCTAATAACTTATAGTAATTTTAATGTAAATAAGTTTCCCCTCCATGCCTTGCTTTCCAGGTTTGTCAGTGAAAGTCTCTGCTGTATGTGGGGTGGGCAAAATAAAGGAGAGACAGGCGTGCCGTGTTTCACACATTCATAGTCAAGAATTGCAGTTGGCTAAACAAATTAGGGTTAGGTGAGCAAGGCTCTGCTGCTTTCTTTCTCATCATGATGGTAATGTCACCCTGCTGTATGTGTTGTCACCAACGCTGTTGTTTTTTCTACTGTACCACACTTGAAGAAATTTGTTTCCTTAACGAATGCACGTTAACCTTTTCTATCCTTTCTAAGCAGCAGGCAAAAGTTACATCCAATCTGGCAGGACTATGGAGAAAATCATTCACCCAATCATACAGTAGCGACTTATTACTCTCAAGATAGGCCTGTCGTACAGCATACCCTGTTTTGCCATTATTGTACACACAATTTGGCCCAGAATATACAAATCGAACATTATAATGTGTTCATTAAAACTGGTGTCAGAGCTCATCAATTCATCAGGAGAGTCTTTGTTTGAGGGGATAGATCAAGGGAGGTGGGCATTTCAACACTGACTTCTCTTTTTCTGATACCCCCCCCCCCCAAAAAAAACAAACAAAAAAAACAAAACAAAAAACAAACAAAAAAAACCAGGGCAAGACAAAAAACAAAAAAATAATGCACACATACCTCCGAGGACCAGAGCTGAATACACATTCCTGTCTGGTTGGTCTCAGTCACTCTTTAAAACAATTTGGCCTTGCTCGCACTCTCTGTGGCCTTTGAACTACAGCTGCTCATCCCTGATGTTTGCTACATTCGTCTGCACATTATTCTTCCTTAAAGATACAACAAAACACAGCAGGTGAGACAGAAAAATGAGAAGAAGCGAGAACGTCATTTATCATGATCAGGGTTGCAGCTTTGACTAGCGCCATGTGGAGGCATAGGCGTTAAGCAGCAGACATTTTTCACAGAAGAGGTATTACACTGTGCTCAGATGGGCAGTGGTAAAGGTGGAGGATGTGCTTTGACTTTTAGATTCGTTTTAGGGTGAGAATAGTGGCGCCGTCCGTAAAGCCGATCTGAAAGTGGAACGAAGACCCGCCAGTCTGAGTTTTATGGCTCGTGCATTAAAAAGTCAATAAAAATGTTACTTTACTGTTTGTGCTAACTCCGAGCCACTGTAATTTAAAGAGATGTGAGTTGTATTGATTCGTTTCACACTCCTAATAGTCCCAGTGACACCCTTGGATGTGGATAAAAGTGACAGAGTTGTTGCCATAATGTATTTTTTAAGTAAAGAGCAGGTACACAAAACATGACTGCACCACTGGTTTTTATGGTGAAAGTATTTTAACTCAAATAAAGACTATCAGGTGTGTGGAAATGTAGCTTTCAATAGTAGCAAGACACCACCTGCCATTATAAATACTGAGGTTTAACTACTTAGTACATTTTCAGACTGTGGGGTGTCCCATCCTTTACTGCATACTATACGTTTTAAATGTAAATCTACTAGTTTATGGATAAATATGGCTGATTCAGGACTCTTGTATTGCATCGAATCTGCAGAGAAGCTGCATTATATAAATATTTCAGGTCAGTTTTTACATAATTTCTCTCATTGCCTAAAACCACAGAGCCATATCCAGTCCTAAGGATCATACAAAAACAGAGGCTTTTCTCCCCCAAAAGATCAAAAGTAATAATCATGCTTTGTTTCAGATGTCATACATTTTTCTACGTTTTGTTGTTTTTAGTTTTCAAACAATATTTATTTAAATACTAGAAGAAAGTGCAATTTGCTGAAAAAAGCATTGACAAGTAAATATGACAGTGGCTCAAACTCTATCAAACTAGTGAAAAGTTCTAAAAAAGCCTTTAAATGTAACATATTCACAAAAGTAGTCTAAAAATCTGTCAATAACGTGTATTTGCATAGAAAGGGAAGTGCACTTAAAGATGACTACCAAATCAAATCAGTGCACATGGACTCCCCTGTTAAAATGACCAACTTGACAGCAGAAAGAAATGTGTTTAATTCAAGGCAGTGAATTCAAGGCATATTAACATTCAGTCAATGGTATTGTATTCCTTAACATTAATATGCATGTATCTGCCTCTGTGTAATATTATTGTTTTGTAGTATGTCAGGGTTGTTCCGAATAGGTGTACGTTTATATGAGATTAATGAAGACTCAGTCACCTTGCTGTCAGAAAGGAGCTGATATTGATGCTTTTGGAGCATACATGATGTTTGAGCTGATAAATAGTAGGTCTGAAACCTCTATATTATTGCATAGTGCCTGTTTTATGTCTAGCCAGGGCTCATGTAAGAGGGTATGTTTAAACCATCCTGAGATGAATTGTAGCCTATTCCTAAGAAATAGTGTTGAAAGTTAGGCAGATCTAGCCCCCCTTTATCCTTGGTACTTTGTAGCGTTTTTAAGCTAATGTGTGGGGGTTTACCTTTCCAAAGGAATCAGTTTGATTCCTTATTGATTCTCACTGGTTTCTCATTGGCTCGGTTTTAAGAGTAAACACTATTACTAACAAGCAATAATAATTTCTTTTATTCATGCAAATTAATTACATGCTGTGGGTCAAATGTTTCTGCAAGTTTGTTGAGGTATTTCCCCTCATTTTTGTAATCACTGTTGGAGTTGTTACTCAAAAAAGTAAAGACTTTTAATATTTATGTTAACAAATATAAATCTAGGGCTACGATCCCGCACACCAACACAAATCCCAATGAGGACACACATCTCTAAGAGCTTTCTCTTAATAGAATGAAAACCAGCATAAAAAAAGCGATCGCTGCAGTGATTCTGCTTTAAAAATGCAGCCTGACCTCTCATCTGCTTGTTACCTGTTGAATTTCAGGGTCTGGATACTGGGGTCAGCATTCACTCAGCTTTCACTCTGGGTTTTTGGCTAGCTTAGTATTAGAATGCTGTCTGTGCAGATGCTTGCAAAGAATTGAAGTTGTGTTAGCAGCATAATGTGGTTGTTTCTGTCCTGGATGCACTTTTCCACTTATCGCTTTCTTTTGTGCAAGCAAAATAAAAGAAATGTCCATCTCCGTGTTCTAGACTGCAGCGCTATTTTCCTCCTCTGGCATGCAAACTGAAATCAACTGATTGTAGTGAGTTGATTGATAGGCAGGCAGCAGGGCTGGACTGGGACAAAAAATCGGCCCGGGCATTTTGACTAGAGACCGGCCCACCAGGTATTATAGGAAAAACCATAAAGCCTTTAAATGAAAACAAACGCTGTTGTCACAGTGATGTACACTGCCTTGTTGGTATATATGTATCAGTCTAATAAACTTAAACCTACCTTAAACCCATCCTCCCTATTCTGGTACTCTAAACAGTACCCAAAAGTAGACTGCTTGGTCGAGTTAACCTCCTGAACTATCTATAACACATGGTGAAAACCTGAAATTAAGACAGAGAAGACTAGAGGTGAGACATGATCATTACTGATTACTGATGACAGATTTAGATATATTTTCATAAACCATTCATTTGCCACATCAATAAACAGCATGGCAGGGCAAGATATTTTTTCTAACATGGCAACCTTTAAAAAGTGAAAGGAGATAGAAAGACAGGTGAGAACGAATAAAACTTAATTGACTTTTTGATGGCATTTTACACACAGTACTGGTACAGAATCTAAAAAATGTGGGAAAATACTGCCATCATATACAGTACTTAGCTACTTCTGAAGAAATTATGATGGGACCCTAAAAAAAATTACTATGTACAATAATGGATTTCTATACATTTTACATCAGATGAAAACGTTTGTTGTAAGATTCAGATAATTATTTGTTAAAAGTGAGAAATTTTAAATGAGAATAAGAAAGAAAAGTATTTCTTTGTGCCCCCCTTTCCCTGTTAATGTCCTACCTGGCCCCCTGGCAAAACTTTGCTAGACCCGCCCCTGCACAGTTACCAGCTGTCAGCTACATAGAAAGAGGATGCTGGTGTTATTTGCCTCTCAGAAACAGTTCATAACTTCCCTTCAACTCATTCATGTCACCTAAAAGGTAAACCTGTTTCTCCATCACCTGTTCAGCTCTGATGATTCAGTAAGGACATCTCCTGGTTTCATCTTCATGTTTCCTTCTCACCAGATAACCAAACCGATATCATGACCAGCAGCTTTTACAGCTGTGGCTCCAGCAAACCTCAACTGATACTAGAAATTAATATTAAATAAATTCTAACAACAGCTGATCAACCTTAACCCTGGAGAACCCATGGGGTCAAATTTGACCCCATGGTTCCCCTAGTAAACCAATGGGGTCGGATCTGACAGCATGGGTTCTCCAGGGTTAAACGTGCTGCTGTTGTTTAGCGCGACATCCGCTGGTTTCCTCTTTCTGGCGCAAAGTGGGAGATAAACAAACAACAGAGAAAAGCCGATCAGCTGATCATTAATCAGTTTCATGATTTAAGTAGAAACAAGAGAGGGAGGGGGAGAGAATGAGAGAAGAAGAGGCAGCTGTACAGCAAAGACACAGAATAACTCCAGCTTTGTGTCTTTTTCATTGTAGCTGACGTCCGGGACAAACTGTGTTCCTTTTCACCTCAATACAAAACGCGCAATATTTTCTCTGAGTACGAGACCATTCCGTTTTTTTCATGGGCTGTTGGAAACTCTAATAACTAACCTTATAAATAAAATAAGATAAAACAAGTTCAACATCAATAATATCATAGCACCTGCCCAGCAGTATATAAACTCCGTCATGCTAGCTAGTACGCAGTACGAGTTATTGTAACTGACTGTAAAAAGTCAGCATAACGAAAATAATCTCCACCTAAACTTGGTTTATATCTGACCCAGATAGACTGCAGGTCATAACTTCTTACCTGAAGTTCAGTTCACCGCCTCGGGTCTCTGCTCCTCCTGCTTTTCCGTCATCCACCTGCCAGCGTGTTGCATCTGCTGGCCTCCACCACTTGCTAATGTTACTGAATCTGTGGAAGCTCCGCAATAGCCACCACCAAAGAGTTATTTTTACACATCTCCCAGCATCTGGCCAATCCACCACCTCTCAGTGTTTAGACCGTTATGGGAAAAAAAGAAAAAAAACCCAAAATATCGGCCCATAAAAACGAAAAATCACCATCGGCCCACTGGGCAAATGGCCAATATGCCCGATGGCCAGTCTAGCTATGGCAGGTAGACGAACCAAGGAATTGTACTACTGGGAAACGTTTTTCTACAAAAAACGGTTCTTGATTTCCATCCCTACTATTGGCAACATCTGCACCAGCTTCATGACTAAATGGAATGATTTCCAGGTGTGCCTTTTGTCAAAAATTAACTGGTAGAGTCCCGATTGTAGTGTTTCTATATCGCAGAAAATATTACAGGAATTAAGTAAACAAAGAAATGGCCTATTGAAACTTGAAGGTTTGGCAGACATGAATGTTTTTCCGTTTGATCTATGCTCCCCAGATTTAAAACATCAGATACTATTAGACTACAGTGCGTATCAAGTACAGTCAAACTATTGCAATAAAACAGGCAGAATCATAAGAAGAGCAGTTCTTTTGATGGTGTTAAATCTCAAGCTCAGATGTAAATGATAGTTTGGGCAGACCTTTGAGTGAAATGTTTACTTAAGTGATTTATTCAGAATTCAACAGAACAATTAAGAATCCCACAACAACATTCAGTAAAGACATTTGGTGTTGACTTTGTTGGACAGGACCATGAACAAACATAGTTCAAGGTTGCCAAAAATAGCAAGATAGCGTTTTGCTTTGGTAATCAACTTTTTTGATTACCACAATATAAATTATTATATGCTACATGTATCTGATATCTTCAGGATTATGCTGTGATTGTTCTACAAATTGAAAAATGAATAGATAGGTAGACAGACAGACAGACAGATAGAGCAGACAGCATAGTCTACAGGGCGAATGTCATGGTCCACGGCCCGGTGTCCAAGGAGCTGATGGGATGCCCACGCCCACGGGTGTGGCTGTCGACTCCACACCTGCATCCCATCCCAGGCGATCAGGGGGACCATTTAACCCAGCTCAGCCAGCTGCTCCATGCCTGTCCGTTAGTCGCCTCTCAGCGGTAACATGCTTCCACGTGAAGGCGGTTGCGAAATTCTCTTTTGCTGGAACAAACGCTAACCCTTTCCTTGTGTGCTTAGGTAACAGCTTGGCGTGTTTGGAGCCCTCTCCTGCCTGTCTTCCTGCCCGCCTGGAGTTTTTGGATCACTACCGGCACTCGTCTCCTCTATTCACCTGGAGCTTCCCCCCGGACCCTCACCTCTCCCTCCGGTTCCCACGGCCCCATCTGGACCATAAGATTAATTCTCTACCCACGTATGCTGTTATTTCTCCGTTCCCCTGTAACCCTCTTCCTCTTTCTGTTGTAGCCTCCCACAGTCCTGATTACGGCGTTCCTGAGTTATTTCCCGGTCCCTTGGTTTTCTAGTTACCTGGCGTGCTTTCCTGTGACCCTTCCGGGACACCCTTAGTTAAAATAAAGTTTATTTTGCGTGCACCTTGGCGTGTTGTCTCTGCTTCTAGGTCCAGCTTGTGTGCTGAACTACGGTTCATGACTAGGGATGGGTATCGTTTAGGTTTTATCCGATACCGGTGCCAAATCGGTACTTTTGAAACGGTGCCGGTGCTCAAACGGTGCTCAAACCGGTGCTTAAAGAATGGAGAACACAAAATTG
>NW_005187618.1:68863-70680 GCF_000239375.1 Pundamilia nyererei | reverse complement strand
CCTGGCCCCGCCTACTATCCTCAGAAACGTAAAATGATTGGCTAGAATCTAAAGTGTATCACAGCTCAGGAAAAAAAAGCACCGAAATAAAGCACCGAAATGTGCGCTGCTTTTCAGTCTGGTTACTACCGTTTATGTCAGAACCGGTGCTATCATGGCACCGGACACTGGTACCCATCCCTATTCATGACAGCGAAAAAGGAACTTATACATTCATAGACTGAATTCACTTGGCATGATAATTGTTCTATATGTTGGCCTACAGTATAAGTTCCTCAAAAAACCTTTTCACCCACTCACTACATATAGCACTGCTCATGAACTCCATACAAAATTTTAACAGGACTTTAATCCTATTTGATAGCTGGCTTTATACCCCAATGTCAGATTGAAAGAAAGTGGAATAAACAATTAGATGGTGAAGCTATGTGGTCTCATCTCTTATGTAGAACCACACAAGACACTTGAACCCTCAATTGCTTTAGCAGAAATCCAAGGATGTCTTTGCTTATTTCATGTGCTTACATGTTATTAGAACAAAACCTTAAATTACAAAACCAGTCCAACCAGTGCACATAACTGCAGACAAAATAGTATGTCCCAAGTCCTACTGCAGCACCTGCACATGTATACACAAACAGATGGGTGATTTGGAAGCTAAACATCAGTCATCTCATTTAGCCCTCTTGTCTTATGCTTTCTTGTATATCATTTGCTACTTACACAACGCCATGATGCCAATTCCATTTCAAGATCTGCCTCTTGGTTTAAAGACAAGCCATTTGTTAGTTTCTCATTGTACGATGTTGCGTGAATTAACATTAATGTGAGCTAACGTGAATTAACATACTCTTTATCAAGGTAATATTCTTTTATCAGACTTATAATAAAGAGTCGATCATGATATAGTAACTGTAACAGGCCCTGTGCTTCAAATGCATAGAGGCAGAGTCCATCACAGCTAACACAACCTGAGTTGTAGGGTGTGCAAAGGTGCCCCAGAGGCAGTTCAGCAGATAATGGCAGGATGTAAGATGCAAGCTTGGACAATGTACACTGAGAGGAACAACTGAGTGACTGGGATAGTCTGCAGTACTACAGCCACATATGGATTAGAAGTTTGACGAAGATCATTGACAACTACTGGACAAAGTTCCGGTGAAACATCAGGTTCCTAAAAGACAAGCAGCTGCTGGTCATCCAACTAGACATAGTTGGATGACCAGCTATGTCTAATAGCTATGTCTATTACACCACAGTTGTAATAGTGGTGGTAATCCCAGCCATTAACAACACCACAAAGAAAGAGTACAAGAAAATAGACAAATACCAAGGGCTGAAGGAACAACTATAGCAGATGTGGAAAGTAAAATCTGAAGTGATCTTGGTGGTAGGAGCATTGTGAGGGTTTTTTTGTTGTTGTTTTTTACTTACTGACATTTTTTACATACAAAATAATATGAACAGCTGATAATTATGTTTCTTTAATAGAGATTAAACGAGCCAACAGTGTTTAACAGCAGAACAAAAATAAATTACTGATTGATGAAACAATCAGCACATTTCCAACAAAAGTAATAATTCATTACTAAATATATAAAATAGAACCTTTGCCTCTACACATCTTTACTTTTACTCTTTGCTTTTCTGTTCATAATAGGATGTGCAACATTTTTGAGTGCTTACTATAAGCAAAAAATACATAAATCAATACATTTCATCTTCAGGCTTACTTGTGGTTCCTTGTGTATTTTTTTATTTTTTTAATTTTTTTTTTGTGTCCCGTTTGGATCTTTAGCCATCAGAATTGTTGTCTT
>NW_005187618.1:51746-55500 GCF_000239375.1 Pundamilia nyererei | reverse complement strand
GTCTAAACTCTCCCCGTTGTCCTCCAGGGTGTTAGAGATGATAAAACAGATGTTGTTAGTTATATGACAATTGATTAGTATATTTGGTAATACTGAAGCTTGAAAAAACCTTTGTTAAACTCTATGCTACCATTTGCTTTTTTTCCGCCAATTCTCCGGCGTCTGACGTCACCTACAACATGGGTCGCTTACCTTACTTGTCACTTACCGTCGCTCCGTCACCTTCCACCAGGCTCTGCGTTCCTTGTGTATTTAAAAGTAGAATGGGAGGCAGAGCCTTCAGCTTTCAGGGCCCTCCTCTGTGAAACCAGCTCCCAGTTGGATTTGGGAGATAGATACGCTCTCTACTTTTAGGGCTTCAAAATAGAGAGGGTGTCTAGTTTTAGGGTTTAAAACCTTCTTCTTTGATAAAACATATAGTTAGGGCTGGATCAGGTTACCCTGAATCCTCCCTTAGTTACAATGCAATTGCCCTAGGCTGCTGGCTTCTGTTACTTAATTACTTCCAGGAAAAAGTACTTCTTTACATTATTCATTACATTACATTCACGTTTCTCTGTGAAATGAACTGAAACTCACTGTCACATAATTACCATTTAATAATATAAATCTGAGCCTACAGTCTCACAAATGAACACAAATCCCTATCCTAAGGAGGACAAACATATGTTTCTCTTGTTATTGTGTTAGCAGTGCAATCTAGTTGTTTTAGTCCTGGATGCACTTTGCATTTTACCATTTTGTTCTCGCCCTTTTGTGCAATAAATGTAATGTCCATATCCACACTGTAGACTGCGGCCTGATGTCCTTGATCCTTAATTCTGCAGGTGGTTTCTTGTTGTTAAAAGAGAATTGTTCAGTTCCAAAGTGCTCACAATAGAAGATAGAGATCATTGGAGTTCTCTATCTCATATTGTTGGGTCTTTATCTTATTATATAAAGGGACTTGAGATGAAGGGTGTTGAGTTCTTATGCTATTTTCACAAAAGAACAAATAATAGTAATTGACTTTGTTTTTCAGGTCTTTATAATCTGAACAGTTAATATGTAAACGGATATAATGTCACATACAGCCAATCTATAACATACATAAGTCATTATTACAGGCTTGTCCTAATCCAAACAGAAATACTGCCGCAATATTTCAGTTTGTAAGAGAAGAAAACCTGGCTGTCTCTACTGTCTTATACCACTTGAACTCCTTCAGCTATTCTTCGAAGAGATAAATTGTATTTGGCTCATTTTGTGAAAAGATAAGAAAGCTTGAATTTGTCTTAAAAAATTAGCTATGCCTAGAAACAAGGGAGGAATAGGCCTGGCTGATGTGTATCTTTAATATTTCTCTCAGAGTGGCATACCCATAGTAGTCACATGATAAACAACAGGAGGTAGAACTGGGAATGACTAATGGCAATGGTGGTAAAAAAAACAAGGCTTGTGGCAACCTTCTAATATCCAGAAAACAGACAACTAAATTTAGTTTAATTAATGCACTTCCTTTGCTATTAGCGTCCAACTTAGGAATCTTACATTGAATGCAAGCTGTGTGTAAAACATTTGTAAAGATGTCTAACAGTAACAGACACCAGATCTGGGGGCATATAGAAAAAAACTGAGATATCACAGTGGTTACTGAGCTTCACAGGTTGAGCTGAGTGATTAAACATTTTAGCAGTATTTACAACTTAAAAGTGATGCTGATGCATAGCGTCATAAAGATATTGAATTGTCATAAGAATCCAGAATTAGCCATGGCAGCAATTTGGGGAATGGCCTGAGCCAGCAGAGGCACTTGAGCATAGAGTATTCATTTCTTGGGAGACTTCAAGCGTTCAAGAACAATGGGATGCGGATTTATCTCACCACGGATCAATGGCATGTGTGACAGTGCAAAGTATTTGTCAAAGTGAGGGCAATATGAAGTTGTGCAGGAAGACATTGTGTTCGGAGTCTATATTTGCTGATGTCCTGTGACTGCTTATTTCTCATCTGCTTGATGTTATCTCACATTTTTAGCACAGCATGCAAGATTTCAACATGTGTGTGTAAGATAGTAGTGAAGGAAGTATTCACATTCTTAAGCTGTTGTCGGCTCAAAAGTATATTTTACTCATTGTTCTGTCTCTGATGTTTGACATTTACTTTACAAACCAATGTATGTTCAGAGTACAGCTGTCATGGTTCCAAATTTTCATGATACATATATTTTGTGGATCAAAGATTGTGATATGTTATAGGTGAACAAGGTAGCTGCAGGGAGTGGTGGTAGTGGTTGAAACTGGTATAACTAATAAAAATCAAAGCATATAAATAGCATTAAAACCAACAAATGACTCTAACAGTATTCATTATTCAGTTTGTACACAAAATATCATGATACCTCAGTGGACTAAAACAGTAACCCAGCTAGGGAATTTTGGCTCTCTCACATGCTAATTTGTAGCTTTTATTTCTCAGTTCTCCTTATGGGTAGCTAAAACTGAGCCCAGAAGTACAGTAGCGCAATCAGGCTAACCACAAAGTCTAGACACACTAGTGAGTAAAGACACAGAGCATAGTATCAAATGTTAACAGAACAGTTACTGAGACGTTGGCTCAGACCTCAAAAAAACAGGAAAACAGTCCTCAATATTTGGATCATCTCCAGATTCATTCAGTAACATAACAACAACCTAACTGCACCTGCATGAGTGACTCAGTCTAACTTAGCAGCTTTGTGGTGTGAAGCGACTCTTTGAACTTTGAGAGTGTTTAAACAATTCAATTCAATTCAATTTTATTTATATAGCGCCAAATCACAACAAAAGTCGCCTCAAGGCGAGAGAGAAAAGTGTGAAAATGTTCATGCCTGTCTGAGAAAAGTATAAAAAGTGTAAAAAGTGTGTAGTGGGGGGGGCGAGGAATAGTCAGTTTCATAGCCGCAATCCAGCATGAAACTGGAGCATCCACAAATACATCAGGAAGACGGCAGCTGAAGACTGATGGGGATGAGGAACTATCACATACGACCAAGCCCCTACATGAGGTGTACCGCTGATGGATAGATGAAGTGGTTGACCTCAAGAAACCAAAAATACAAATGGCCGACCTACGGGACACTACAGAAGCTCTGATCATAGACACACAACCATGGGCCATAAGCACCAGATATATTGAGGCAGGAGTCTACCACAGCTGACAGAAGCCAAGTCCCAGACTGCACAAAGGTGCTTCGTTGATTATCCCATACAGTACGTAGTAGCAGAATGTAAGACACAAGCTCACACATACATTGAGAGGCACAACCAAGTGGCTGGGATATTGTGCATGAACATCTGTGCCAAATATGGATTAGAAATCCCCAAGTCCTGATAGGAGACACCACCAAAGATGGTTGAGAAAAACAAGGCTAATATCTTGTCAGATCTCAAGCTCCTGTCAAACAAGCAGCTGCTGGCCAACCAAGGACCAGAAGACCATAGTTGTGATAGATGTGGTAATCCGAGCAGACAGGAACATCAGGAAAAAGATGCGTGAGAAAACAAAGAAGTACTAGGGGCTGACGGAACAACTAGAGCAGATGTGGAAGGTAAAGTACAAAGTGGTAATAGAAACTTTAACCCCCAAACTTGAAAAATAGCTCTAGCAGATTCTACAGGGAGTGCAGAATTATTAAGCAAATGAGTATTTTGTCCACATCATCCTCTTCATGCATGTTGTCTTACTCCAAGCTGTATAGGCTCGAAAGCCTACTACCAATTAAGCATATTAGGTG
>NW_005187618.1:36622-50051 GCF_000239375.1 Pundamilia nyererei | reverse complement strand
CCGTTTTCATGGATGCCTGGATGTTAAACTCAATTGTTACACCTGGTAGAGCAGAACGCTGATCATTTTATTAAAGATGAAAGACTTTAGACAGTTTTTCGACTCTCAGTAATGCCATAGTGATCGTTTGATATACATGTATGGACCTGCAGCGGATTTTAGGTCCAGACACGGCTAGTGACGTCAGACTGAACAACCGGATTGTTCACTAAAGTCTTGTTTAGCATCTGGATTAACATGATACACAGTAAAACCTTGAGACCATGTTGAGGATGATTTAGGCATAGCTAGTATAAAAACCCTATAATATCCTAATACCAATGTCTTTTCTGATGCATACTAGAGATTTGAGTTTACTGAATGCATTTTTCATGCAGAAACTCATTTCCATTTTTTTTCTCCACAGTATGAAAATCAACTTACTTTGATGCTTAAGATACAGCAAGTAATCCATCGCAGGTAACAGCAGGCTTGGTTTCATTTTTGTCAAAGTTACCTTACTGTTGTAGGGTAATACAATACCAACTATGCAAATCAGCGTTCACTTAGAACAGCAACAATATAGCTTTGACTACAATAAAAGCAGACATTGTGTTCAGTGTGATGGATTTCTTAACTCATGAAAGCTTCAAATAGCAAATTTCAGTCCAGAGTGGGATTTTCATACTGTAGTGAATGAATGGAAAACAATTGTTGCAGAGGTAGGAGAGAGACATTCACCATTTTAAAAATGATTTTCATTGAAAACCAGTGAGAACTGACAGCCAGACAAGGACTTATTGACAAGAGCAACCCACTCAATCATCTTGAAGAAATCAGTTTCCAGGACCATTGTAGCATGTACAAAGAGACTAAGTTTTGTGAAGGTAGTATCACTGTGGGAGGTCAGAAATGCATGGCTGTAATACAGAAAGAAAAACTGCACATCCTTTCTCTAAGAAAAATACTTTAAACACTTAGAGCTGTTTGAATTTTGTCTTATATCAGAGTGTCAGCCAATTCATTTCCCATCTCTGTATCTAATATTTGAAAAATGTTTACCATTGCAAATTATTTGCATGAGAGCACACATGTGTACGTAATTCAAAGCAGGACTGACTTGAGGCTTTTGGTTTTATATAAGTCATTTTTTTCCTGAAACCTTAGTTTTGTTTCCTTGATTCTACCAAATGATGGAGTTGCTGTTGTAGCTTTTATGAGCAGCCTCAGGCCCATTCTGTGTGCTGTCTAATTAGAACTAACAAAGGTATGCTCTCGGAGTCCCTGAAATAATTTTTTAAGTCATTCCTGGATTCCACAGTAAACTAGTGCAAACACTGGCTCTGGTTGAAATAGTGTTTTTTTAAATACTGTTTTAAATATTGAGAATAAAACTCAATGCCTGTCAGAGTAAATGCTTTGATCTTTAGTTGGCTGTATGCTCTACCATTTATTGCCTGTTTAGTTCTTTGGTGTGCTTTGATTTGCTTTGTCTCAACAGCTTTTAAACCTTCACCTTCATTCAAAATCAATTAGGGATCTTGGAATTGATTTGGACTCCATAAAAATGCTCTTCACTGCAGCCTGAATTGAAGACTGGTTGCCATGGGAGCTCAGATATGTGGCATGGTGCTTTTTTAATTATGCTGTATGTAGTTAGGTTATAAAGCAAACTGCATGTGCTGATTTTTTGACCACTTGGCGGGCAACACAACAAACTTTAAACATTCGGATGGAGGCAGAAGTTAGGTAAGGTTAAAACCTTGTGTTTCTTAAAGTTGTTTGTGGTGCAATTTAAGATCTGTTTTTATCATTGTCTTGTTTAGGAAAACCAGTCTCTTCACCTTTTCACTTTCATGACTGATTACATGACAAGACATTCATAAGAGGAGTTTGTGATTTTCTAAAATGTTTAAGTGGAATCAGTTCTTCTCTCTGTATGTGACATGTAACATGTCTCCCAAGGAAAATACCCCCACTATCTGTAACAGATGACAATATAGCTTTTGTGAATGCGGCCAGACCTTCATTTGACCTTCATCAGTGCAGAGCAGTTTATTCTTTTGTACACACTTGTAATCTTTGTATTACAAGCTATATCATTCAACATGAATCTAAAAGCTTATGATATCAGGTTTGTTGCAATATAGATAATACTTGTTAAAACTCAAGGCCAAGATGGACCATTATTCCTCTGCTAGCTCTTTCCATGTTACTTCTTCTTGGTTTGGAGTCAGCTGGGCAAATAAACAAACAAGCTTGTGTCACAACTCAGAATCCCACCCTCTCACTTCTCCTAGTGCTGGTTAGGAGCTGGAATAAACAGGAGGATTGTATCAGGAAGGATCTGGCATAAAGTATTGGCCAAACCAAATATGCACTACCATCCACTGTGGTTATCCCTTGGGAAATAAAAGAGCACTTGAAGTGAAATGTTTATATACATACATACTGTACATACGTACATACATACATACATTGCAGGATATTTTGGTAAATGGCCTGTATTTGTATAACGCTTTACTTGGTCCCTAAGGACCCCAAAGCACTTTCACCCATTCACACACTGGTAATGGCAAGCTACTATGTAGTCACAGCTGCCCTGGGGCGCACTGACAGAGCTGCTGGACACTGGTGCCACCGGGCCCTCTGACCACCACCAGTAGGCAACGGGTGAAGTGTCTTTGCCCAAGGACACAACGACCAAGACTGTCCGAGCTGGGGCTCAAACCGGCAACCTTCCTATTACTTTTTCAAACTGCCAACTCTTGAGCCACAATCGCCCCATTTTGATATAAGTATCAAAGTATCCTTAAAATAAAGTACCCATTATAGAGAATCATCTACAACCTACAATGTTGAGATGGATTTGACTACCTATATATGGCAGGGAAGCTATATAAGTAGCAGAACATAACAATAACATCAGAAATGAAAAAAAAACCCCAAAATAAAGTATATGTAAATTAAAAGCAGACTGCATTCGCGTGGCCTGTAGACATCTTGGTTCACAGGATGTTGGGTGTCATTTTCACTGAAAGAACTTTGTTCTTCTTTGCAAGCATCAGTGTTTGGTAACAGAAGAAATAGTGATGGTTCATTGTCAAGGTTTGGAATTCCTGGACTGGCTTTTTCATTGACTTAAAAGTAACCAAAATGGAATTAAGGCCTAAACCATTTTATAGAGTGAAGGAACTATTAAAGTTCATTTGGAATAATAATTGTCTGAGGGGCCTCTGTTCTTCTCACCCTATGACAGCTGGAACAGGCCACAAGCTCTCTTTGACCCTGGATTGGATAAGCGGCTAAGAAGATGGATGGATTGTCTGTGGGTTCAACAGTACTAGCTACTTAACTGAAAAAACAGATTCCTGCATGACAGCATTAACACATCCAGTTTCACCGTCTTCTTTCTGTTATCATAATCATTGTGTATTAAATCCCATTTAACAGAAAATAAGTGATCACCTATTGAGTTTGAACAAAAAGCTCTGAATTACCATGCAGCACATGTTCACACTTCAAAATGTACCTCATGCTGCTACAGAGAAAAATTTATTGTGCAGATGATGTGGTTTACATTGAGGGGTTTTTATTGAACAAGTGTCAAGTGTGAAAAGGCCTGATGAAAAGCTCTTTGTGACTGAGTACCTCCATAACTACAAAGCAATTCTCCTGTCTGGTGCTTTTATGTTCTCAAATGGAGCTGAATCATAGTTTGTGTTGCAGCTCATATTTGTCTCTAATTCATTTAAAACAACGTCCTGAGTTTAAACATGCTTCGTGTTTGTTTACCTGTCTTTGATGCTTAGATAAATAACACATATATATAGTAAGTGTATCAAGCTAAGATCAATAATTGATTTGATATTGCTCAGTAAGATGTTGGTTGATGACTGCTGTGTGAAATGGTGAGATAATAGAGCCAATCGGCAAAAAGTGAACAGAAGTAAGAAAGAAGTGGTGCAGTGGTTTCCTGCAAACATGAGCCTATCCACAAACGCACGGTGCCTTTTGTCTGTTGCAGTTGGCAATTGCAGAGAATGTTTTTTCCTCCAAGGTAGATCTTTATGAGATAAATGGAAAGTATGAATTCCATTACCAAACACAGCTCACAATTAAAGCAGTAATTTGACTCAAGTTTGTTCCACTCGGAAATAAAGGCTCCACCTGCTAGATGAGCCAAGATTCAGAAACAGAGCATTTTGTTATTTTCAATTTGTTTTCGAAAAGGATTCATAACCAAATAGTTTTGAGCAGCAGCTAAGATCTGTGTATATTGGCAGCTCATTATTGTATCGTAGTAATATAGTGAAACTATAATGAGCTTAATTATTAATTATGTGGTGCTCTTTTAAAACACAAGTTACAAAATGCTTTAAAAAGGTACATATCATAAATTCCTGTTAAAATGTAATCTAGGTAATTTTGGAAAGTGTTAAGGCGATGACAAGAACATGAAGAAAACAAACTTTATGATCTAAACATCTGTTTATTGCATTCAACTGCAGCTGAACTAGGGCAGGACTCTACTTTCATCTAATACGACATTGCACTACAATCTGGTGGATTCAGTCAATGCAGCGTGCAGTTTGCCATGAGTCAAACTTGAGAGGAAGATGAATACTGATGGAAAGGCTATGAAGCACACATACTAATGTTTTCCACATTAGTATGTGTGCTTCATACCCTAGAACGCCTGTTCTAGGGAATGGGCGTTCTAGGGAATGGGATAGTAAACAGAGGCTGAAATACCTGGAAAGTGACAAGTGAAACTGAAAGAAATCACGCTTGGTTGCAACGACAATCACAAAAAAAAGGGAAAAGACCAGGCTCTTAATCCTCGTGCTTTCCATGTAGCTACAGCAACTATCAAATTGTAATATGTTAGCTTAAGTCTTAGACATAGCAGTGCATTTTCTAGTTTCTTACTATAGCAGCTACACTAAAACTTTCCAGGCAAAGCTTCCTGCTGGTGTTAAATTTAAACTTTGGTTAAATCTTGCAATGATCAATTTCAAAAACTGTCTTTAAGTTACACAAGCTTCAAATTACAGCACAATCATGTTAAAAGCACAAAACATTGAAAAAGAATTCAAAATAAGTGGCAGAATTAGATGTGATAACATCTGAAAATGATATTTAAAAGGGCATCAATTTAGCTGAATGTGTGTGTTCATGTCCAAGTGGGTTAAAAAAAAAGTGTCTAAAATGAAAAACCTTGCTCTTTGTTCATTGAGAATAAAGCAGCCAGCACATCCATGTAATCAAAATGCTTCCTAGTATAAAGGCATGCTGTTAGTGATTAAATTTTAAGAATGTCTTGATGCATTCTCAATCATCCAGGAAAGTAAATCTCCAAAAGTTGATTCTGTTCATCTGGACGTAGCTTTTTGTGGGAGAAACGTTTCGTCACTCATCCAAGTGAGTTCTTCAGTCACAGCTGACTGCAGGTTTCCCCAACCTTATAAACAGTACATTTGCATAATGACTGAAACCAGCACACTGAAGAAACAATGGGCTGGGAGGTCAGTTCCTTAACCGTAATTATGCAAATTCTCATGACCATTGATCAACAACCACTGACCAAAACCCACTGATCAAAGACCACTGATCAATGGCCATGAATACCATTCACAGAGAGTTGGGGAATGGCTGCAATCACAGCATTGTAAAATGGCGAAAGATGTACCCTTAGGCCCCCTCCTCGATTCAGAGATGGTCTTTCCCTTTTCAAATGGCCTCCTTGACTCCGCACTCCAACCATATTCTTCAAATTATGGGGTTTTCAAAGAATTTCCTTATTCTCACCACACTCAAGCTTCCTAGATATTTCCAAGCATTAATTGCTTTCTTGTGTGCTCCAAGTAGTTTCTCTAATGCATCCATGCCAGTTTTGTTGGATTTATCTACTCCCTACTGGATTTGGATTTCTTTTCCACAGTAACTGGCCTCTAACTTATGACCTCAGCCACCTAATAAATATTTGGATTTAAAACTTTTTTATGGTCTCTTGTGTCCTGCATTTGTGTCCTCTTTCCAGTCCTTCCACTGTTAAATGAATGGCTGTTCTTTGCTATTTGTGCCCATGCTACATCACCCTGGGCACAGACATTAAAAAACTTCAACCTACCTACAATTGCAACCTACATTTTTCTTTGATTTTTTTTTCTCAAATTTGCGCTCCCCTTTTGTGTCCAGTCTCTTGGTCTTTCCCTGATATGTTGCTCCTCAGCATCCTCAGTGCGCAGTCATTCATGTCTGTTTAAGTTTGTCAAATTTTGGTGTCTTTGTTGCTCTCTCTCTGTCTCATGACTTTCATGTCTGTTCCACTTTTAGTGTCCAGCCAGTTTGTCCCCTGGTCTGTCATGTGTGTTTTCATGTCTGTTATCCCCTGTCCTAGTGTCAAGCTCATGTGTCTTTTTCTGAGTCTCAATGTGGTTCTCACTTCCTGTTTTACTTTGACAGCCCCTCGTGTGTGTTACGTTTAATTTTCCTTCCCCTGTTTTGTTAGTTGTATTTGTTCCAGCTGTGTTTTCCTCCTTTTGCTCGTCCTCTCATTATCCTGTATATTTAGGTCCTTAGTTTTCCTCTGTTACTTGCCAAGTTGTCATTCCCTCTTTGTGTGTGTGCCCTGTTTGCTCTGTTATGAAATCAGTAAGTTCTAGTTTTCAGTTTAGGCTGTGTTTCTTGTTGTTTTGCATATTGTTTCTTGAGCTCCACCAATAAACCTATTTAAGTTCTGTTAAGCCTGTCTGCCAAATCCTGCATTTTGGGTCCTCTCTCTCCCTGCCAAATGACAGAGTGAGGCTTTCAAGGCTGCAGATTTACTGTTTCACTGGAAAATGAAGATAGTACAGCCAAGTTTGAAACTCTACCACTGTACATGATCGGACCAGCACTTCTGTGCTACATCACCATTCTTACAGTATGTTAGCCATGTTGGACAAAAAAAAACCAAACAACAAACGTTAAGACCACATCTTGATAAATATGGAAGCATCTAATTTATACAGCTTTTTCCTACCAACACCAGTGAAAAACTGAGTAGAACGGATGCCTTTTAAGAGGCTTAAGAGTTTCTTAAGAAACTGACAAATAGGTACAAGAAACATTCTACAAATACTGAGTGGCAGTGAGTTAATTAAATGCTACAGATTAGACTGTGTAGGGATACGCTGTAGAGATGCAATCACATCTCCCCAACACAATCAGACGATAGTGCTAAAAAAGCGATCATAAGACTAATATTTATGGTAACGGGAATAATGCAACAGTGCTGGAGTAATGAATTGGGTCTGTTCAATATTCCATTGGCAGAGTAATTACACAAAAAAGCACTTTCACAGTGTCACATTGTAACATGGTCATTTTATCACACAGACTTAGGACTGTGATCAGCTTTTTACCCCCTCACAATTAAATAAATCCACAAAGTATCAGCAATGACAGCTGGTGTGAATACTGAGGAAGGTCTGTCTTTTCAAACATTTTACAAAAATGTATGGCTAAAGTATAGCTTCTAGCTCAGTTTGGTTTGAGTCTACATAACAAAAATATTTTAGTTCTTCTTTTGACTCCTTTCAGGATGGCTCAGCAAGTAAATTGCCTCCATCCCTTGCATTCTTGTAATGTGCATATTTGATTTGGCGATAATTTTTAAGCTGAATGCCCTCTCTAATACAACTCTATCTGGGCTTGGGTCAGGCATGTGGGGTACACTGGCTTGAGACCTCCTTATAGCTAGCATTTCCTTTTAACCTTGAAAAAGATACTGGCAATACCAATGGACTGCATAAAAACATGGACACTGTAATGACACATATAAATAAGAATGGGAATCCAGAGCCAGTTTTTGTAGCTAACCAGTAGTTTCCCGTAGTTCAATCCTTTGGAATTGTTTGTCTTCCTACAAATTGATTCAGGCATTTCACTTGTTGATTTCAATTTGTGTGTGAGAGGAAGAAAATAGTGATGCAGTCTACAGCATGGCTATGGATATAACTTTTATTTTTATTGTGCGAAAAGACATAAGACATAAGACAGAAACTACCACAACACGCTGCTAACACAACTTCAACTCTTGAAAGCAACTGCACAGAGAGCATGCTAATGCTAAGCTAGCAAAGAAGCCTGAGGAGAGAAGAGCTGAGGAGAATGCGGACCCCAGTAGTCCAGGAGCCAGACCCTTAACTTCATCAGGTAACAAACATTACCTGTTCATATTTCTACAGTAGGATTGTGATGATCGCTTTAAAATCTCTTGTGCTGATTTTTATCTTTGTTTTGTGCTGTTGGCTTTGCGCTCAGACCTAAGTTCAAAGAGAAAGATTACTGGTGTTCTCATTTGGATAGGGATTTATCCTGGTGTGTAACATCAGGTTTATATTGTTTAATGGCAATTATGAGATATTAATTATTAATAATTGACATATGAAATTATCTTGTGGGCCAGATATAATTGTGTTGGCACCCGTGTATTAGTGGATTGCATAGACACAGATGTTATTTATTATTAGTTTTAAGTGATGATAACATGTTAGAATTTCACACACCAAACGTCTTGGCTGTGCTGATAATACATTTAACCACACAAGTCATATGTGTGATTCCATTAAGAATGTTGTGCTTTTCCTTGGAGGGACACTTTTTGTAATTCTGTTTGCAGACGTTTCAGTCAGTCATCGTTGGGGTCCTTTAACCAAGGTCTGCCTCAGCCCATGTTTTCTTCCAAAAACATGAAACTACAATCTGTGTCTGGCTGAAACTGATGAAAGCTTGAGCATAGATTTGGCATTCCAGAAAATATTTGTATCGCTTATAGCATGTAGGCCATTGCTAATTGTTCACCATATAAGTAAGATGGTTCTCATGAACATGGCAGATGTTAAGAGGTTTAACAAATAATAAAATAGATGACAGAATAAAGGATTCCCTTGTTTGTCAGCACTGTGGTTTGGAAAGAAAAAAAAAGTCCAAGATATGGTAAACTACAGCCTCTTTGACTACTCACACCAACCTTTGTCCAGGTCCAAGAATAAAGATGTGGAGCATGAATTAACATACTGAGAATTAGCTAAATATGTCTACTTGTAATGTTTATTTGTCACATTTGTGGAGCAAAGGGAAACAGTCTGATCAAATAATTTCTTCTATATAACAGGCATCGAAGAATGTCAGAGTCATGTTTCCATTCAAATGCTGCAGACGAAGCAGAGGCTTCTGTTTTAAGTAGACTTTATCCAGTTGTCAGTCCATTCCCTTGTTTAGATATTTACTCTTAGAAAAAACTAACTGTATTGGAGAGACTGTGGTGATGAAGAGGATTAGCTGTATTTATGCTCCCAGACGTTTGTCTGGAAGTGCGTAATCACCAGTGAGCGTACTCCATGATGCCAATCCTGGGGGGAGGTAAGCCCAAGATTCGGGGGGGGGGGGATCTCAGTATTCAGAAAAGAAAAACAAAAAGCAGGGAAGTCTTTGATGGGATTACAGTCAATAAACAAACACCAGGAGGAAAAAGCAGAGAGGTTTTATCTTTGCCGGTTCTCTGAGACCACAGAGCCTGCTTTGTACACCTGGTAATTTGTTGATATAAAGACCACATCTTTGGCAAGTAATTATAGGCCTTCCATCACTTTCCAAGAGATTGTTCCCTATCACTGTTAGCTTAAAAGCTCTTGTGGGGCTCGCAATCAGAATTTATTTAGATTCTGTTAACCCAAATCACGTATATAGGCATGAAAAACAATTGTCCTCATGTGAGGAAGGAAAAAGGAGCTAAATAAATAATTGCACACCTTAATGCCAAATCCTGTCAGCACTGGTGAGTTAAACCGCAGCTCACTCTGATCCAAACCCATTTCATCACCCATCAGTTTGTTCTCCAGAGCCTAAAAACAGAGGAGGGGAAAGAAAAACAGTCAGGGATGATGCAGAGTTCACGCTGTGCCATGGATGGTCTATTCTGCTGGGCCCCCAGCTGTCTCTCTTGGTTGATCTGAGCCCCCCAGCTGGGGTGGCCACCAGGCTGCTGTTATCAAAGCCGTCTGATGTCTCGTTCAGACGGGACTATAAAGAGCCTACGTGTCCTTTTGTAAATATGTCCCTTCAGTGGTCATTCAAATGAGGTGTGTGCGAGGCATGCTAATTTTTTCCCATTCATCTGGCCAGTATGACAGATAATGCTTTAAAAGCTGCTTCACTGACACAAAATCATGTATTGAATGCGTTCAGTAATTTCAGGGAAAGACTGATGTAATGGTACCGTGGCATACTAAGTGTGGATTGCAACGTTCTACAGCAGTTTGAGCTGTAGAGAAATGTGACATGGGAATTGGGAGTCTGGGGTGGAAGTGCAGTGAAAAGTTGAAGCGGAAGGAGGCAGGCAGTCAGCTGGTCTGTAAATGTTACAATCACAGATTTACATTTAGTAATTTAACAGACCTAATGAAAATCACAGGCTTCTGGACACATGAATCTTGCATGTGCAGACTGAATCAAATTTGCTCATGTAGTTATTGTTTTCTTAATGTTCCTCTCATGTTATCCATATAAACAAAAACTTAAATGAATACTAGCATTGCACAGATTCCAACAGTATAACTCATATCACAGAATGAACAGAGCTAACATAATAACATGTTAACGAACAGTTAAAATAAGTATCTTTTTTACTCAGAAGCAGTAAAATCTTCACTGATGCTAACATTTCTGGACTAGTGCTACCTTTACTATGAGAGCATAGCCATTTGAAAAATGGCTGCTGCGACTTTTCATTGTCAAACACAAACCTGATTAAAGGCCAAGTTATTAAGAAGGCATTATTGAATTTGATATAGAATTTATGATTAGTGTAGGTACAAAAAGCCATAATCAGCAGAATTTAACATAAAAAAATTGAAATATTTCACTTTATGTGACTACTTTATCATTGCATGTATAAAAAAAACCATCGAGAACAAAGCATCTAAAAATAAACAAGGTGTTACGTTACTCTTATTAAAATATGGATATCTTAGTAATTTAATATTCAAAGCTAGTGTGTCATTTATTCATATGAAAATGTTTGCCTGTTTTCAGCCAAGCCAAACTGGTGTGGAGACCAATTCAAGTTACTTTGAAAGACTCTGTACAAACCAGTGGCCAGGTGCGTAAAACCACAGGATGATCATTATGCCAAGGCTCATTTCCTCCTCTCAACATCTTGTCAAATGATACAATAGCTATCCAGACACTAGAGGTGGTTCAGCACATGCTGGGCTCAATCAAATAAGCTGCAATATGCACCAGGTTTGTGGAAGAGAGAATGTTGCAAAGCTTTGAATAGTAAACCCAGCTCCAAATTGTAAATTGACAGAGAGTAATCCCACCAATTCCACAGAAAGATTAATGCAACAATTCTGTGGCATACTAAGTCTGCTCTGTTATTTACTGAACTCCAAGAGCCCAGGCATTACTGCACAACTATGAGAGGAAAATCAGATTACTTTCAGCATGAGGACTGTATTCAATCACTGACCTTTAGATCTCAAAAAAATCGAGGGGGATATACCATCCTCTCATTCAAATGAACCTGTAATGGAGAGTCATGCATAAATGATGGATGAGATCTGCACTGAATCTCACTGCCACAGAAAGCGTCTCCGCTGTTCATGCAACTTCTGATTTTGCTATCTCAAAAAGCAGTTCATTATCCTTTCACTGTTAACTCTGTAAAGAGAAAGGAAGAAGAGGAGCATTCAAATATTACCAGTCAGCGGTATCTATCATCAAATGATGACTCAAACACAGAATTCAAAAAACGTGTACCTGCGTGGAAGGTTAGTTAGAGATGATCACAGTTAACCCTAAGCTCTTTGCTCCTGCAATAATCAGTAGTTCTGAAAAAAATAAAAAATTATAACTTTCTAAATGTCTGAAATTACTCTTATCTTAAAGTGATGAAGTCCTTGAGAGTGATGAACACACAGAATAAGAAGCTGTCTCTGATATTTCCCTTAACTCTGCAAAAACATTTTAGCATCTTTCACCACATTGTGTTGGCGTAGTACTGCACAACTTAATGAGAGAAGACAGCTGTTTCCAGCCAAAAATGTTCTGATAAAACCATCTGACTCTACATGCCCAACCCTGACTGGAACACAAAGTTAGCAGCAAGCTGGTATTAGAGGAAAGGAACCAGATTTTTCCCTCTAGGGTTGGTGTTTACCAGTACATGGTGAGTTAAAATGAAAAGTACACCAGCTGTTATTAGGTGGACAGAAAAATCCAGAAACACTGCAAAAAGTAGGTCTAATGAGAAAAAGAACATGAGCTGCCAGACAGGTAGCTAGGTTAGAAACAATGAATGAAAGCTAAAATTACTACCCAAGCTGTTCACTGTAATCATTTATGACAGGCTACCAAGGATGTACTTTGGGAACTAGATAGTGGAGTCAAGAATGGCTCCCTTTCACTCAAATGATAATTGCTTGTCATGTGCATATTGTAAGCAAGAAAATCTGCTAGGTGTACTACTTTTGTAGCCCATTGCGCACCTGCTGGTGTACACCTCTTGGACAGTAAAGCATAGTTTCAGTATCCATTTTACAAAGATTAAGAATAAACCTGATTTGCTGTTCAGGATTGTCCTGTCGACAGTTTTAGGTTTTTGACAGTCAACTTGTTTAGGGTGGTTATCTATAAGAACAGTGCCGTTGCTAGTAATTTAGCAGTTTTTTTGGAAAAAATATTCAATGTCTTACAGGAAGAAGGTTCTCGCTTTAAAACTATTCATTTGTTGATATTTTGTTGTGGAGTTGACATGTTCTGCAAAGGAGAAGGAAAAAGGTCTGCATGCTATTTGGCTCAAATATATTGATTTAATTTAACTTTTTAAATTTACATTTCATAGTCATCCACATCCTAGTACTGATACTGTTTTGTATTTAGTGAAGAATACATAAAAAAAAATACAAAACACTAAAACAAAAAGATATATTTCATAAGAACCGTAAGGAAAACATTTGAGAACTTTATGTTGAACCATGTATTTTTGTGCAATCATCACAGTAAACAGTAATACAAACCATGTTAGGATACAGTATATACAAGTACAAGTCTAACAATGTTAATAGGATAGCAGTCAGGGAGAGACTGTGCTCACGGACAATAGTTTGGCAGTCAACCAAGGTGCTAATTAAGTAGTCCCGTACAATGTTAAATACAGAAGCCCTCTGCAAAGGTGAGAGGAAGCCAATAACTCTTAGAACAAGGTCATTGTGTTCAACATGATCACTCTTCATTCCACCCAGCTGAACATGGAGATAATCTCATGCATCTTTAATCCTGCTGTACTACGCTTGGACCGTAGAAAAAGATTGAATGTAGAACAATGAAAACACACACACACACACACACACACACACACACACACACACACACACACACACACACACACACACACACA
>NW_005187618.1:33790-36602 GCF_000239375.1 Pundamilia nyererei | reverse complement strand
ACACACACACACACACACACATACTGCAGTGAAGGCTAAATGCAGAAAAACTCATATGCTGAGCTGTCTTTGTACATTTACATGCATGTTATCCTCCACTGCTCTATGCTTTAAATTTAAGCTGCGCTGTCATCACAGACTAAATTGCTAATTGCATCTGTAAATTGTTACATAACCCAGTAAACACAACTGTGCTTCAGCACAGTTCTGATGAGGTTTTAATAAAAGAGCTGTTTTGATAAAGTGCAGATATAATTCTTTGCTAGAGCTGCTTGTAGAGCTTTAAGACAGTAAATCAAAACCCTGTGAATATACATCCTTATACTCTTAAAAATGGGTTGCTCAATACATTCCAAAAATTAATTTTTATATATCTTTGTTTTTGTTTTTTTGTTTTTTTTTCTACCTCACAGTATCTAGTACCATAATAGCTGTGTGACAAAGAAGGCCAGTCTGACCAGACACAATTATCTTATCTTATTCAAATGAAGTACCCAATTATGTGCTGCTATCCATTGTTTACAAGAGATGTATCCTACTGGCACTGGTGAGCCCCAGTATTTTCCGCCAGCTTCTCAAACTGGTTAATATTTCTGTTTATTTAGGAAAAATCTCCATGACTATTTTTTTAATTACCAAGAACTCTACTTATAATCAGAGTCAGTGCCCTCATAGAATAAATGCATGTCATTTGGTCTGATACCAAAACACGTTTAAAGTTTTTACATGTCACTTGTGACCTGCTTTATGTGAGGATTACTGTTCATATCTATAACTTTAAATGGAATTTTTTACCTAGTTAGCATATCTAAATGATATCTTTCTAATGAAGAGATGTAAGGCCAAAATACATGTGATATAGTTAATTTGAAAGGAGATATCTAAATTAAACTTAACCCTAGGGTAAGTCTTTGTGGATGTTCAGAGGGTAAAACATTAGACTTGCCTTGGTAACAAACAAAACAGCATCCATTTGTTCTGTGGGGATACTATGTCTATGTACTCTGTATATTACATATTATTATGGAAATAATCTATAATGGATATATTCAATTTCAATTCAGTTTTATTTATATAGCTCCAAATCACAACAACAGTCGCCTCAAGGTGCTTTATTTTGTAAGGTAGACCCTACAATAATACATACAGAGAAAACCCCAACAATCATATGACCCTCTATGAGCAAGCACTTTGGTGACAGTGGGAAGGAAAAACACTTTTAACAGGAAGAAACCTCCAGCAGAACCAGGCTCAGGGAGGGGCGGGCATCTGCTGTGACCGGTTAGGGTGAGAAAAGGAAGACAGGACAAAAGACATGCTGTGGAAGAGAGACAGAGATTAATAACGAACATGATTCAATACAGAGAGGTCTATTAACACATAGTGAGTGAGAAAGGTGACTGGAAAGGAAAAACTATGAGAAATATGCTCTCTCTTTCTAGTCCCTGTCAGGACTCTTGCTGCAGCATTTTGGATTAACTGAAGGCTTTTCAGCGAGTTTTTTGGACATCCTGATAATAATGAATTGCAGTAGTCCAGCCTGGAAGTAATAAATGCATGAACTAGTTTTTCAACATCACTCTGAGACAGGATATTTCTAATTTTAGAGATGTTGCGCAAATGGAAGAAAGCAGTCTTACATATTTGTTTAATATGTGCATTGAAGGACATATCTTGTTCAAAAATGACTCCAAGGTTCCTCACAGCATTACTGGAGGCCAAGGTAATGCCATCCAGAGTAAGAATCTGCTTAGATACCATATTTCTAAGATTTTCAGGGCTGAGTACAATAACCTCAGTTTTATCTGAATTAAGAAGCAGAAAGTTAGAGGCCATCCAGGTCTTTATGTCTTTAAGACATTCCTGCAGTTTAACTAATTGGTGTGTGTTATCTGGCTTCATGGATAGATAGAGCTGGGAGTCATCTGCATAGCAGTGAAAATGTATGCTATGTCTTCTAATGATACTGCCTAAGGGAAGCATGTATAATGTAAACAGAATTGGTCCTAGTGCTGAACCCTGTGGAACTCCATAGTTAACCTCAGTGTGTGAAGAGGACTCTCTATTTACATGAACAAATTAGAGTCTATTAGATAGATATCATACAAACCACTGCAGTGCAGTACCTGTAATACCTACAGCATGCTCTAATTTGTAAGAGACTTTGTAACACATTCAAAGAGCTTGAAGTAGAATAAATGCTACTATATATTAACTGATATACAAGGTGTGCAAGTATCTAAGTGTTTCATCAAATGCACATCAAATGTGCACAATATCCAGGAGTATACGAAAAGAACACTGGACAAATATTTCATATCTTCCAGCTCAAAATGTTGTATTTGGTGACATCAAATGTGTAATGTATGGACACTTGCAAACCTAATAAGTACTATAACTAACAAATTTTAGTATTCCAACAAGCAGGTATAGTACAAGCATGGTGATATTAGCAGCTGGTAACAGAACTCTAGTCTTAGAGTTAGTGTACATGTCATTGTAACATCAGATATTTAATAATATCCCTTTTTATCCAGAATACCTCTTCACAACTCCCAGACAATGAAACTGAACTTATCAGTGTTAATGAAAGCTAAGTGTATAACCGTATTAACATAGCCAGGAACATTATCATCAGACCTTACTATACTGATAGTTGCACTACTGTAATTGATTAGGTTCCCAATGGACACTAAAGCAGAAATCCATGGAGGAAATGTAATCTGCCCTCCTGGGATACAAATCACAAAGCTACACTCCTAACAGTGACATATGGAATATGTAACAGTCCAAGAGACACTTTTTTTTTTTG
>NW_005187618.1:32371-33770 GCF_000239375.1 Pundamilia nyererei | reverse complement strand
GGGGGGGGGGAGAAAAGCAGATTGAAGCTGCAGGAATAAATATGCAGCTGATTGTTTTGTTTGCAATATGTGATAGAAGTTGGTTTTGATCAGCTGATATTACACACATGTTCTGCATGAAGGAACACTATGCATAAACAATGGGGCATATCTTTGGACTAAAAGGGCATGTCTGTTATTTAAAAAGCAGCATGTCCTGTGGGTCTTTTGCATTCCGCTTCACTGAGACTATTGACATGGGAGAAATTAGTACCCTGCCTATTCTGAAAGGTTTTCTTCCTGTGTGATTCTTGACCATTGATGCACAATATTTCAAAAGAAATATTTACATAGATTTGAGAGGCTGACAATCATGACTTGATTACCACTGATGCTTTATTTTATTGAAACTTTTGTGGGGGTTTTTTTCATCAAACACATCCGATGGGGTAGGCACCCATGAGGAAACACCAAACAGTATATTATATAGACAAAAGGCTGCATTAGGAATGCTAATATGTTTTAGAGTGCAGCCGTTCTCTAACATATGCCATTTGATATGGGGCTTTCATTCAAAGTGCATGATAGTACGATGAGCTTGCATATCATATCAGCATATGTAGCCCCAGTGGGAATCCACCCTTAACCCTAGCGTTGTGAAAGCAGTCCTTGTTAGGTCTGAGCTACATAGTGCTAGAGTGTTTTAGAGCATCACAGTTCAATAGTATATCAAAAAGCACATATTTGCTGTGTATCTGCCTTTGTGCTTTATTGTGAAAAAGGTTTGTTTTGCTGCTAGTTTTTTTAATCAGTGTTGGAGTTGGACGGTAGTTTATTTCTATTCAGCTATAAACATACCTAACAGTATTACAGTGTTTTGCTTGTTTACATTTTTGAGGTGACTAGGTGCTGAAAGATAAAACGTCAACAGAACACTTGAACTGTTAGCATTTGACAGAGATGCTATGGTTAGCATGTTGCCAAAAAGGTGCAAAGTTACATATTCAAACATTACCAACATTAGTATAATGTAAATTTGTGTTTGCCCTCCTGACGAGTGCTCAAAGTTCACTAATGATTCAGTAAAGGACTAGATGTTATAATCCCTGATAATTCATTGCTTTAAATGAAGAAAGTCTTGAGGGATGGCTGTTATGAGGAAAGGCAGCCCAGAAATTTTACCAGCGGGACACATCGTTGTATGCCTCAACTTCACAGGGTGTTGCCCTGTGAAGTTGATGCTCAGACCTCTACATTGGAGAGACCAAACAGCCACTTCACAAGCGCATGGCACAACACAGAAGAGCCACCTCCACAGGACAAGACTCAACAGTCCATCTGCCTCTTAAGAATAAAAGGACACTCTTTCGAGGATGCCAATGTTCACATTTTGGACAGAGAGGACAGATGGTTTGAAAGA
>NW_005187618.1:14912-30985 GCF_000239375.1 Pundamilia nyererei | reverse complement strand
TTGTCATTTGTTGAGCAGGAAGAGTGAGCGCTTGTTTTCATGCAGATTACGTCCCGGATCAAAATGCGGTACAATCGTCGTCTTTTTTTTTTTTTTTTTTTTTTTTTTTTTAAATCGTTGTCATTTGGAAATGAGATTGCACATAAGTATGAATCGAGATCGTGATCTTCTAACGATTAATCGTGCAGCCCTAGTACACATGTAGGTGGGGGAAGTAATTATTTGATTCTGTGCTGAATTTCTAAGTTTCTTCACTTACAAAGAAACGAACAGTCTCTAATTTTATGGTATTTTCATTTTAGTCGAGAGAGACAGAATATAAACCAAAGAACCAAATGAACACATTACATAAAAGTTCTAAATGAATTTGCATGTTGAAATAAAGTCAAATAAATATTTGATCCCTAAATAAAACATTAGTTAGGCTTGGTGGAGAAACTTGGCAAGCACAGCAGTAATGCGTGTCTAGTTATTGGTCACCAAGTTTACACACATCTCAACTTGACGTTTCAGCTCCCCCCACAGATTTTCTATTGGATTGAGATCTAGAGACTAACCAGGCCACTTAGTAACTTTAACGTGCATTTCTTTAGCCACTCTTCTGTTGCCTTTCGTATCTTTTAAGCCATTGACAAGCTGAAAAACCTATCCATAACCATTACTGTTCCATGTGTCTCTTCAATGTTCTAGCTAAAGGAAGGAGGTTCTTGTTTAAGATTTTATAGTACATAGCCCCATTCATTGACTTTTCAATACAGTGAAGTCTTCCTGTAAGGTTATCAACAAACCAACCCCAAACCATAATATTTTCACCTTTCTGTTTGACTATAATGATGGTGGTCTTTGTATTATACTAAGCATTTCTCTTCATTTCTCTTCTTGATTTTGGTTCCATCTGACCACAGCACTTTCTCCCAAGGCTTCTCTGAATCATTTAGATGTTCCCAGGCAAACTCAAGACAGGCCTGTTGGTGAATGTGGTCCCAACTGCCTTCAGATCATTAGATCAAGCTGAGTCTCAATTTCTGCTGCAACATTTGAATGTTAGGAATTCAAATTTGGTTCATGTTCATGTTGGTGGTGTAATGGTACGGAGGATATGTTCTTGGTTTGTATTTTATCCATCCATCCATCCATCCATTTTCATCCGCTTTGTCCGGGGCCGGGTCGCGGGGGCAGCAGCCTAAGCAAAGAGGCCCAGACCTCCCTCTCCCCAGCCACCTCCTCCAGCTTATCCGGGGGAATACCAAGGCGTTCCCAGGCAAGCCGAGAGATATAATCTCTCCAGCGTGTCCTGGGTCTGCCCCGGGGCCTCCTCCCGGTGGGACATGCCTGGAACACCTCGCCCAGGAGGCGCCCAAGGGGCATCCTTGTCAGATGCCCGAACCACCTCAGCTGGCTCCTTTCGATGTGGATGGTGGTTTGTATTTTAGAAGATGTAATTTCTTGTACTTACACCAAATCAAATAATAATCTAGAGTGGGTAACAACCTTAAAACAATATTGAAAACCCCAGTCATGACTCACCAGGCGCAGCGTGCTTGTGAAGCATTTATTTACAGTGAGCAGTTTTTATTTGGCAGCTTTCCAGTTCTCTCGCTACCATTCAGGTCCTGGTGTCACTGAAATAGGGAAGAGCCCGCTGCATCACCCCACCCATGCATATTTAGTTTTTATTTAGTTTTAATGGCTATTTTTGGATTCCTTTTTACAGTAGAGCTATACATGTAAGTTGAAATAATGCTCACTTAGGTTTGTTTTGTTATGTTGCAATAAATAAAAGTCTCATATTATGATGCAGCTCATAATACAGCTCCCTGTAGTCTTTTTTTTAATTAGCTTCAGAAAATCTATTTTGGCACAGTCTACTGTAGATAACTATGAGATTATATAGATGAATTCATCATCCTACTCTTCAGAAAGGAGCAACACAACCATTAATTAATCAAAAGCATTGTCTATGACCGATATCAGTCAACAAAATGAGCATGTGATTGAGTTAGCAGCGGGCTCCGTGCACAACTTCCATGGTTGTCATCTCTTCCCTTTTACTTTAAACATACTTCAGTGATGCCATGAAATAGCTCTCCCAAGTGCTCATTTTATTAACTTGACAAATCTTCCACCATTCCACTGCATCATCACCCTTGATAATCTCACAGCGTGGGTATTCGGGATAGGAATGATATTTCCATGTGAGGCACAGGGGTAGAGTAGCTCTAATGGTATTAAATGATTCGTAACTCGGTTATCAATAGTAATGTCCCTCAGGAGGAGAGTTCATTGCCTCAGCTCTCTGGCAGTTGCTGCTGGAGGGTTGATGTTTGTGTAGCATTAAAGTGTGTCGTCACATAGCAGAGTCAACATTAGAATTCTATTTATTTAAAAATCCAAGGGCCATCCATCTCAGAGTCATATTCCAGGGTTGGGTTAACCGTCCAAGCGGCTAGAGCAAAAATGTCCTGTGTGTCCCTTTTGAAGCTATTTAACTGCAAAACAAACCTGCAGTAGTAGAATATTACCAGGCTGCTTTTGCTACAATGTCTACTAGTTTCTGAAAGTTTGATTATAAGATATCCTGTGGAGTTTTCATGTTAACAGTAAGACATGAATGCTTACTGTTAGAGCAGGCTGTTACTAAAATGCGATGATATTTAGTACTTTTAAATGTAAAATCAGTGTAATTATCGACATTCTAACAACTGCATATATATTTGAGCTTGGTTGATACAGTGTGGTCATAAACGGATCGATATGGACTGCATACCCAGGTAGGTTAAGACATTTAAACAATGTTCAATTTGTATTAAGGGGCCCAAAGCAAATATGCACCAAGAAAATATCGTCCATACCATTACACCACCAGCATGAACCACTGACACAAGGCAGCCAAATTGGAATTCCTAACATTCAAATGTTGCAGCAGAAATTGAGACTCAGATCAGACAAAGTTGTGACATATTTCTGTCTTTCCTGTTTTCATCTAATAGGTGTGGTACACTGCATGTCTTCTGCTTTTGTGGCCCATTTCCCAGTAGACCAGCAGTTTCTGAAATACTCAGACCAGAACGTCTTACGCTAACAACCATTCCAAAATCGCTTTCTTCACCATTTTGATGCTTGGTTTGAATTACAGCAGGTCGTCTTGACCATGTCCACTCACTTAATTGCACAAAGTTGCCCCAGTGTGATTGGCAAATTAAATATTTGAAGAAGTGTACTCAAAGACGGAGTTGCTGAGTGAAGTTGCTAAAATATACTAGAATATATCAACAATATCTATTTAACATTTTTTCTAGTATATTGCATTATATTTACTGTAACAACAGTGAAAGCACATATGATATATGTATATATCTCAAACGTACCCAGTTATGAACAGTGGGATAAGAACTTCAAATTTGTATCTTTGTATCTGAGCAAAGGTTCAAAGTCAAAAGTTTAATGAGGGCTTGGAAAGTGAAAGGAAAATTAAAAGAAAACACATTTCCATTAAGGTTCTTTCTCCTGGAAAAAAAAAACTGGTGTGACATTTGTCCCATTTATTATGTTTATTCTGTAGTAAGTTAGCACACCAATATCACACATCCCTGTGTTCTTCAACATTTGTTTGACATTGAAAGTCTGGCAGTAGAAGGTGCAAGAACTACAAAGGGGCTTCACCTCATCCCTCCTAAATTCCAAGCAAACTACTATGCCTGAAAGAAACACATGGAGCTGAAATCAAACAGCTCTTGTGGAGTGACTGCACTCCAAATACAGTTAGCTAAAAGATAAGTGATGTATCAGTCACTATTATCTACTACTTTCAGCGATACCAACCAGCAAGCATTAACATGAAGCTCTACTGTTGTGGAAGCTGAAGATGAGAAAGTATTTTCATTATTTCATGTGTTGTGCCTCAAATCGAGAAATCAGGTCAGGTGATACGATCTGGTACCATGTGTTGCAGGCTTGACATTTATTTTGTCTCTGCTTGACAAGGCCATCGGAAAGGCCTATAAATGGCACCTGCATAATTTTAGACAGAAAGATCACCACCACCTGCTTCTGACAGATCCTGTGAACTCACCAAATGTGAGGAGAGTCCCGGTCATCAGAGCCTGTAATTTAGAAAAGGTCAGCGCTAATGAAAGGTTTTAGGCAGAAAGATTCTGACCACCTGGATCTGACGGATCTAGTGGAGCAGGCAGATGTGACAGTAGTGTCTGTGTACTTGTAAGCTGGGTTAGGGTTAGAAATTGATGTAATTTATGGATGATTTGGGACAGAAACTTGGACTTACAGATCTTGTTGATCAGACAGATGTGAAAGCAGTGTCTTTTAGGTTTGGTTAGGGTTGGACAGTTGTGAAAATGATGATAGTTTGGGTTAAATGCATTTGACATTGCACAACTTTGACATTGCACACCATATTGCAAAACAGAGTTTTACATGTGCTTATTCACATGGGCATTTGAAGTCACTTAACTTTAAAACGATATTGTTTAAAAGTAATTATGCACAGATAAAAACAGCTGACAAAAACATCTGTTTTCCCTGCGATGTGAGCCACCACTATGCCTACTTGTGAAATTATACCTGGTATGAGATTCTGAAAATTGCTCAGGGTATTAGTTTATGCTGGTCCAGTAAAGCAGAATGCATTTGTATGCAAGATATTTTATACACAACCATGAATGAAAGTCTCGGGTGAAAATGACCAAACTTACAACATTCAGGCAGCTCATGGAAATAGTTTCCAACAGTTATTCTGAAATGATCACAACGCAGTTGAAGGTAATCATGTGGTTCATTTGTCTGTTTTCTTTCAATTGGTCGACTCGCGCAGAAATGCAATGCATCATATAAGCACCAGCATAGCAGCTTCTCTTTGCATTGAATATGTATGACTACAAATGCAAACTCTCAGCATGAGTGCACGAGTACAAAAGACATTTGATTGAATGCAGGATCCACATCACCACAAATGTGATACAATGGATGATGTGTAGAAAATGAGTGCATCTACAGGAGAATATTGATAGAAATATTTCTTCCCAGCAGAAAAAATTGTTATCATTTTATTCTCCTGCTAAAGTATATCACTATATGTCCACAGTCTGTAGCAGCGGGACAGGGTGGAGCCTCATACTGTGAGTTTGTCAGTCTGGAAAATGAAACCAGCAGCAAAGTAAATCAGCAGAGTCTAAATTTCTTCTTCTTTTTTTTTTTTTTACTTGAATGCACAATCCCCTTATAAAGTAACCTTAGCATAGGAAAGTAAGAGAGACACAGTGTTCATGGATACCTTCCCTGAGGGCAAAATTCTCTTTTTAGTTACCAAAGATCCTTTTGGTGATAGCAGCAGGGGTGAAGATTAAACCTGAAAAACAGCAACACCCGCAGGACTGGATTTTAATTTCTAACTTTGTTTAAGAAAAAAATGCTGCGAATGTGCTAAAGTAATGCAATATCAGCTGGCATATTTCTGTCGTATAAAAATCTAATTTCCAGAAGTAGTTTTCTGCTCCTTTATTGCGTACAGATCAATAAAGGTGCTGGTGCAGCTCCAGTGGTGTGAGGGCAGCCACTGTTTACTGGAGCACGATGGGAACTATTCACACATTAGGTATGAGCAGCATTTATGTCATGAATATAGAGCAGGCCTTGAGGGTGGGGGCTTAATACAGAGGGGTGGTGGTGGTGGTGGTGGGGGGGTGATATGAGGGACCTTGAAAAAGCAGTTAAACATCTACAAAACATAATTTTGCCTCCCACTACCTCGTCAAAGAAGGTGACCCTCTGACATACAGTGAGATGTTAAACGATACAGATCATCTTTATATGCTCAGTGTATGTCTGATAATGGTTTAAAAAAATAAGGATCCTTGTGTGTGTGTATGTGTGCATGTTCTTCCACATCTTTTTATAATGCAGAAAGCGAATGAAAGCATTATTGTGCTGGAATGACTGCCTCCCAACTGAGGTAATATCCTGCAAACGCTTAAAGCATTTAACAGCCGACAGCTGAGAAAAAATATTTATATTCATTTTCACACAAAAATAATATGTAACAACACCTTATGAATAATGCAAAAGAGCAAAATGCGCAAAATGTACTTTTGTCTCATTCTCCCTTAATTCAATTCCAGCTAACTTTGCATTGTTTGCCTTTATCACTGTCTTGTAGCCAAAAAAACAACCAAACAAATACAAATATGAGCAGGGAAATACAGTAATAAGATTTACAGTTATCTGGGTTTTTAAAAAAAACCCCAACATCATCTACATAAAACAGATTTTGCACTCTAATTTACATAATCTGCTTGATAACTTTTGTTTTTGCTTTCTCCCACCGCCTGCAATGCTGGTGAACCCATACAGAAGCCCAGTCTGACCGAGTGTGCATTAAATCAAACAGTTATTAACCAAATCACTGCATTTCTGTGCATTTTTGTGTATTAGACAGTGCAGGTGATGGGGAAGTACTCTGTCCCCAGAGAACCCATGCCGATGATATGCTAATGCTCTCTTCACATGTCTGTCAACTGCTGCAACGAGTGTACCTTTGGCGAGAAACTAATCTGAGTTTTATTGGCCTGCCAGAAGAAATTTATACATTACTATTAGATTACAGGGGCTGGCAGCTGTACAGTGCGTAGAACTAATGTACTCTGTCACAGATTGTGTGCATAATGAACTTGGGAAGGAAAGTAGCCAAGGAAAGTCTAGCAATGCATGCAGTTGTAATAACACCATCAAAAGCATGGTTCTAGTCAGCAAGCAGGGAAATAGCATCTGTGCGGATGGGTCGGTGCAGCCAGCAGAGTTATCTTTTAAAAACAATACACCCACAGAGCATTTCATGCGCTGCAAGTGGAAGTTTGTGCCATGGATTCATATAAAAAGATCTGATCAAGAGTAATTGAATGTGGAAGCATGTATGCAGCGATACAAGCTGGAAGTAGTTTCGTAGAATGGTGGCATGGGCTTTTGGAGGGCAGTTTTATGTACTCACTAAAATCTCTCTGGAGTTTAGCAAATTGAAAAACATCTCTGACACTGCAGCTGTGGTGACACAGCTCAAAGAAGTTGGTCCAGAAGTTAAACATAGGTAATACAGATACAAATTCAATTCAATTTATTAGTATTCAATTTATATTGCATCAGATTACAATTACAATAACCTCAAGGCGCATTATATTGTAATCAAATGACCCCACAGTCACCAAATGCTGGTGACTGTGGGAAGAAAAAACTCCCTTTAACAAGAAGAAACCTATGGCAGAATCAGGCTGGGGGAGGGGCAGCCATCTGCGGTGACCTATGGGGATGATAGGAGGAGGACAGAACAAAAGACACGCTGTAGAAGAGAGCCAGAGATTAATAACATGTAATGACTGAGTGCAAAGTGGTGTTTAAACACACAGAGATGGAAAAGAGGTAAGCAAACATTTTTAAGGCTAATCTTATTGAAATTTAGAAACAGTTCATTCATAAAGTTGAAGTCTTTCTTTCAGTTCTAGTTTTACCTTGTCTTTCAATATGCAAACAGACTCTTATTAGTTAGATATGATATTTATTTTAGATTTTGAGTTATATCATCCTCCTACTAAGCAGCAGTCTCATTGTAAATCAATTAGTTAAGTATAGGAAATAGTGTGAATTAACTTATTTAGAAACAGTTACACAACACTATAAATGAAACCACATGTATAATTTAAACTGGTTATGGATCTTGTTTGAAGGTGACTCTAAATAACTGCTGGGAATTTCATGACGGTTTCAAAAATTGCTATCAGACTAAAGCAGCTGTTTGTGTCCATATACATAAAAAAAAAAGGAAATCCTTGTGAGTTTTTCACAAACTGCTGTAAGTATACAGTACTGTGCAACATTCTTAATCCACCCCTCATAAATTTATGCTTTTCTTCCAAGGAGCCAGACTTTGTTGTATTTTTAAAAAATTTATCTTCAGCAAGTTTTTGATTGGACATTTGCCACTTTTTCACTCATTTTCAGCCCAGCTCATCTGCATGAGGTTGTAAATGTATTCATGCAAAATACTTTCAGGCGTGTTAGAAGATGCAAAAACAGTTTTTGTTGCTTTTTACAGTGTACTTTTATTTATGTTTGAATTTGTTCCGATAAATCGCAGCAGTTATATCCCATTCTCCTAGCAAACTATAAAGCCATGAGGGGTGGCTGAAGACTCTTGCACAGGATTGAATGATTGCCACTTAGGTTGCAGGATTTTAATCAAGAAGATTGTATGAATATTTTCATCATGATGCATTCTATCTAGATTTGTATGCATGTATATAAATATCTAACAGATGCAAAGATGATCTTTGTATTGATTTCTGTTATAGAACTCATGACTTCTTGTGTATGCACACCAACTCACTTCTGCAGTCAAGCTCTTGACCTTTGATGTATGCCTGAAGAAAGTTGTTTCTGGCCTACTCCATTGTAAATGCCTTGGTGTCATCTTCAACTTTTCTCTCTCTCATGCTGACTCATCCTTTAGCTAGCAGGCCTTTTTAGTAAGCCGCCTTAATGCTATCAACAACATACAGACATAGTTCATAGCACAATGTCAGTGGGAGAGAGGGAAAAAAAACAGAAATAAAAGAAAATGCTTCTGTGTGGCCACTTGTGAGGAAAGGAGGTGTGGAGCACAACCATAGTTGGAGCTGCAGAGTGACTGCCCAGAGATGTAGTCAGCACGCTGTATCAGCAAGACTGTACAATGAATCACACGTTGTGCAGCCACTTAGGTGATAAATACAAAAGCATGAGGTCTAACATACAAGATAGGACTCATTGTTGGTAGGGCCTGGCCTGCATTTCATACCCTGGGTAGCCCTGATGATGGATGACCCCTCGCTTGGTAATATTTCTTCCACAATCTTGGTTCAGACACAATGGAAGAGTGGGGAACAGCGCATTGTGGAGGTAAAAGAAGGCTGGGATGCTAAGGAGGGCCGATGCGAGTGCCTGAGGTGCGAAAAATCCCACGATTAGCTTGTTATTATTCACAAATCCCGAATTCATCAATTTGTTAGAAAAATCAATCAGGGTTTTTTAATCTGGTCTTTTCAACGGATCAAATGCAAATATCGAAGAGATCAAATCGTCTTCGACGGTCACCTGAAGTTTCACAAAAATTTTTTCTTGTGTTTTATGTAAAGAGACAACACTTTGTGCCAACAAATGAGCCACAAGAACCAAAATGTATTCGTGTGTACACTTGTTGTTTCCTGGCAACATGTTCCCCTGAGAAAACAGCAACTCCTTGAACAGTGGTGCCCTTCCTAACCGCACTGCATTGGCTTTGTTGTCTGAAGTCAGTCTGGTAGATGCTAAAGGGAAGCAAGATAAATGATGACAGATAAAAGCAGAAACAAAACCTGAGGTGGGGTCTCGACACCTTGTCCAATTATCATTCTTTTTTAAACAACAGCTGGCAGTTCCAATCTAATCAAGTCTGCACTGACACACAGCATTTAAACACCCACACAACGAGGCAGACTCCTTCATCGCCTGTGAAAAGCATCCAGCCAATGTCACTAAAAGTCTCTTGCTTCTCCATCCTGACAACAAGCAAAGCTCCAGGACTCAGAGTCAGACATCGCTCCTGGCAGCACACCTTGTATTTTTGCCCCTGCCCATTTTATTAATGCGTTTCTCTCTTATTATTTGTCTTTGGGGCTATCACTGCTTCTCTTATACAGCATCCAAAAAATAATTCACAATCCCCAACGGGCTCTTTTATGAAAACAAAATTTGGGGGAGATTCGAGAAATGAGACTTTGAAGCTTTCAGCCAGAGGCATTTCCAGGATTTTTTCTAATGGGGTGGCACAGACTGGACAAAGCACCTGTGGTGGATTGGATGGGGTGTAATCTTCATAGTGGACAAACCTCCAGTCTTTATAAACTATAAACATGCAGCTTTTGCACATGGGTGACAAAAGCTGCTGTTCCTCTAGTGGCCATTTGAGACTGGCTTCAAACGTGAGTAAAGAGTCATTGAGTTCCATGTCAAAATGTTCAACTGTACAGCTTTGATAAACATGCTTATAAAACTAGTGAACATGTTTTAGTCTTCCTCTGTGGATTATTATCATATATTTATTTACTACCTCCACTAAGAGTGGTTCTTCTGTTTTAGGTATCTTTTGCCGATGTGTCGTTCTTTCTGTCTGCAAACACAATAGCTCAAAAACATTTTGAATCAATTCTCATAAAACTTTGCCGAGTACACCGTTACACCTGTGCTTGCCCTTAAAAGAGCATAATTTCAGATATTTCAGTCGTTGCTGAGATAATAAATTTAGGTTTCTCAGTTGTACTTTGGCCATGTTAACAATCGGTTAAAATAAATTGAAGAAACAATTTTAAACTTGGATTCTTACAATTGTCAACATGTAGAAAGCACCATATAAGGATTTAAAATATGTCACATCGGATCTCTGACCGGTCTTTAATGAAGTCGTTTGGAGTACTTCAATGGAATTATAATATATAATTTAATTAATACTAATATATATTAGTATTACAGACATCAGTCTGTAATACTAATAGTTCAGAAATGCTTCGCTTTCGCTTTGGTAAGAGAAATCTGACTAGCAGCTTTCTATCCCCGTGTAAAGCAGTAATGAAGTTTATGAATGCAGTTTGGTAATAGCCATATAATAGCCAAAAGGGCTAACATGAGGAAGGTGTGTTTCATAGAAACAACAAATTCAAGCGCCTCTTAAAAATAGCATAGCTAAGCATGACTTACACTATAATTACACACTCAACTCCTCATTTACACACCAGATACTTGCATTACTTACATTTAGGATTAACTGCACTTGGGTGGCAACATTATCTGTTCAGTAACAGGTGAATTAAATGAGAAAATCCCCATTGAAAAGTGCAATGATAATAAATTGTAATTTCTAGTTTGAGAGACTTTTCTGCATCTGTGAGATATAAATCACAGTTGGATGATGGTGCTTGAATTATATTTTAGGAGAGAAAAAAAGGTGCAAGTATAAAACAGCAGCCTGGGTACCACGTCGAGTTGTTTTTTCATTATCTGGTATTTTTTCAGACAGATATTCTGAACGGAGCTAAAAGAAAAAAAAAAAAAAGTTAAGTGATAACAGAAATGAAATGCATACATTAGAAAATGAGCTGCTAAAACAATCTCTAATTGTGTGATGTGTCAGACATCAAAGTTTGTTATCAAAAGAAATCAGTTTGACCTTGCTGATATGCAAATGTATGCAGAAAGGAACATCAAAATCAAATCCCAACATCTACTCCATAGTAGTACCTGTGGTGTTAATGTGAATTTTCTACCATTGTTTTTGAGCTGTTGTATTTGCAAGAAAACAGTGGGGTTTTTTTTAAGTTACTTAGCTCCTTGATCAGCAAAGTTTTTTTTACTTACATTTTTTAAAAGTGGTAAGCAATACAGTGTTGTCACATTAGTAGGCAGAATTGTGCAGCAAGCTGCTATAATTAGACGTATCTCTTCCATATGTACCTGAAATGTAGAGCAGGCATAAAGTTTCTCCTGTGCATCATTGACGCATGACCACAAAATTTTCTGCATGCTGTAGCTTGGTGGCTAAACAGAAAAAGGTTTTGGGAGTACAATAAAGGTAACAGTAATGTTACCTTTATAATGTAATACTGGGCAGAATCAGAATAACAGAATCATTACCAGGGAGTCTGGTGCATATTCACTGAGCCCAATAGTGAATTCTGTTCGGCCTTTTTCACTTCAGCAATGCCACTTCCAGCTGAATGTTTGGTTTTTATGTCAATACACTATTTTATCTACCAAATAACCCATTGCTTTCTATATTTTACTCGTCAAAAAGCTCCCTCATTTGTCCTGACATTATAGAAGTCAAAATTGCAGTCGGTTTCATTTAATTTGAAATCACAGGTGCACAATTTACAGATGGGATTATTAGAACCTTACTAACAGGTTTTTTAATGTCCAGCATCTCTTATACATTAAACATATGCTTAATATTGTGAATGTTGCCTTCAGTTCAAGTTTTAATCTAAGAACAAAGTTACAAATGAGGCCCCTCACTTCCTCCCTTGCTGCCTTTATAATCACTACCAGCATTAGGGGCCCCTGAAAGTCCTTTTAGGGAATTAAAGGAAAAAACTGATATATCAGTTTATCTTTCTGTGCCCTGCTCATGTATTGAGCCATGTGCCTGTTCATCTTAACCGCTATGATGCCTGACAGGAGCTTCCATGTCATGCTAAGGCAGGTTATTGGCTGTTAGTTGGATGGGACTGGTCCCTTCTGGGGGTCCTTGGAGATCAGGACAGTCCGGTCTTCAGTTAGCCATTAGTGATGAGGTGTCTCTCATCGACTATCAGCTGGTTCATTTGTGCTGCCAGACGCTCATGGAGCGCAGTCAGCTTCTTCAGCCAGTAGGCGTGGACCATGTCAGCTTGTTTTATTTCAGGTAAAGCTGCTGTTGAAAGGTTTTGAAATCAGTTAATTATCATTAGATTCACTTATTATAAAGAAGTTAGTTACTCTTTAATTGTACAATTCTGAGTAGTTTTTTTTGCTAGAGTATTTCTTTTTTTTTTTTTTATCTTACTCAGTGAAGGGAAACTGGAATTATTCTCTACTAAAAATTCCACAGTGCCGCTTATCCACAGAGGCTAAGGCTCTTCTTTTTTCCCCTTACAGCTGTAAGACTGTAACTTTAGGTGTTAAACAGTCACATATCAAAAGTGTACCACCTTATAAACTCAGCAGCTATGTTATTAAATGTATTTTTGTATTCTTTAGAAAATTTGACTGTCCCTTTTTAGGCAGATTATAAGTTCTGTCCACTTATGCAACCTATTAGTTTTTTAAACAAGTTTAAGCCATAAAGCCCCACTAAGTGAGCACTGTGTTAAGCAGCAACTTATGAACACCTATGAATGAGGTCTTTGTAACTGTAAGGAGAGACTGATGCTGTTCTCCCACGGTACACTGTGAAACCTCCATGCTATTTTACAGATGTACCCTCTCTCTCAGTGCAGCTGCTCAGGCTTTAAAGAAGCAATTAAAACAAGACATTCTCCTGGAACTTAGCTGGGCTGCTCTCTTCATATGTTGCCGAAGATAAGCTGCTCAAACGGCAAGCCTATTTTTCTACCTCTCAAGGCACGAGACGGATGAGAAGCAGAGGAAGAAGGGGAAGGAATAACACTGTAAAGCTTGCTATCAACTCTGGTCACTGAGTCACAGGAAAATCAAGGGTAAAAATTTTCTTAATTGGCTAATCATATGGTAATCTGTAACACTTTTATGCCTTTGACCTGAAGCCAGTTTATTTGCTTTGCCTTTGCTGTTTGGTGTATGTGATAAGTTCCCTAATTCAAGAGAAAATGTGCATTTTTGGTTTGTGATAAAGAAATGATTTTATCACAAACACTGATTTCTAGTAATGGGTAACCACAGAAATTTCCTATCATATAAGATGAGTATTTTTCTGTCACTGACAAATTCAAATGAATCTAGATCACGTGACATTCTCCATGCGTGCGGAAGTACCAAAATCTGCAGTTCCTCTAACAGCCACATGAAGCTAAATCTCAGCATAAGACAATCCACTTAAACTCCAATGTTAAAGTGCTCAGCTTTACAGCACTGGAATCGTAGAATCAAACTGGTGCAAACAAGCATTTTTTGGTCTCAACTTTATTTATTTATTTATTTTTGTTAGCTCCCTAATCGGCATACTGATAAGGCTTCAAGTTCAAGGTGTGGTTGGTTTAACTGACTGGTGTGCCAACAAAGGCAGCTGTAGCCGATGGTGTCAAATTACAGGAGCTGGCCAGGCCTCAGCTGCCTCAGTTTGAGTCACTGAACTGGACCTTTTGATTGTGTCTGTGTTGTTGGTGCCTTTTGGAGCATTTCTGTTGGAATCATTTGACAAATTACATCGCCTGGTGTGAAGTACAGACCATTCAAGAGGTTTGTGTTTCATTTTCAATGAGTGAAATTCTAGTATTTCATTCGTTTGTTCCTTGCAGGTCACCCCCTTTTCCTTAAATTACTCTGAAATTTTGCCAGGTTAAAGTTAAACTATGGCTTGGCTATACGTCATGGCCAAAATATCTGTGTAAAAGTGTCAAAATCTGTCTGTGTCAACACAATACAAAGACAGTCCTACATTTTCTCTCTTTGTAACTGTTGACAGCTTTAGTTAGTTTTCAAAAGTTTTAGATTTTAGACAAAAAAAATCACACCTCTCTTTAAATACAGACTCCTTTACTCCTTTAAGGTATTTTTGATAGAAGGATATCTAGACTATTGTATTGTGTAAAACACATTAAAATTGAAATAAGATAATGAAGTTCTGATTTCATTTAAATCCTTAATTTGTTGTTGAATAGTTTATTCAGTAATCGTGTACCTTCCTAAAGACTGCTACTTTGGCCAGTTGCTAAATCAGATGAACTAGTAGCTAAATCTTGTGCAAGGTATGTTTCCTCTCATGAGATGTTTTTGTCTTTGGTCCTAAAATGACAAAGAAGAAAATGAAACCGTGTACTTGAAATAAATGTTGAAACTGAGAATTTTTTTTCCCTAAAATCTACATTCAATTTGAATTAGATTCCAGTAAAACACTGAACGCTGCTATTACACTTATAGTCTAGTAGTGTGTGTTTCTTTGTTGTTATTAGAAGTGAGATTTATTTACATATTTATAACAATTATCTACAAATAAGATGCACAAAACGTAAAAATAATTATGAATTTCAGAATTTCATAGTATATAATATTTATTTTGTGATGCCAAATCTCAGGCAGATTTCTGATACACACTGGTTATCTTTACTCTCCTTACTGTCACATAGAGGTGACTTAAATGTTGACTTTGGCATGAACCTGACAACTTCTCTGTTTTCCAAATATAAAAAGCACAGAGCTGCAGTGTCCTGTAGAGGCCATTACCACGGGTTGCCCAGCTGGCGGAGGCAGCTGAGAAATGGCTCTGGGACCTGCACATCTATCACAATCTGCCCCCCTTTTTTCGTGGAGAATCCATCACCTGAGATTTGGCCTGGAGTCACTCGCTCACCGAGGTAATTTTCAGCCAGGGAGGGAAACTGAGCCAGGTCAGGACGTGAGGTTTTACTCATAAAAGTGACCTCAAAGGTAAAGCAAGAGGTGGCTAGATGGACAGATTTGCCTTTTACTCCGATGATAGTATGAACTTAGATGTGGACTGTATATCGCTCTGACTGTAAAGGTGTATTGTTCAAGTGTAAATACAATACCAAGGTTTACCAAGGTGGTAAAAAGATAGTCTTGGTTTTTAATCAACATATTAACCCCTAATATTGATCTGTCCCTCTCCACTGCTCCCGCTGTTTCTCTCTCTCTCTGTCTCCACATCTTTAGTTTAGGTTTAAAATGTATAAACCCCTGACCTCACTATCTGCTCCATCTGGACAGATCAAAGATTGCCAATCTTGTTCAAACAGTGTTCCCCCACAGGCACAGTATTGAGACACTGGACGTATAGACATAAGTTTTCTGTGTCACTAGGTATACAGCAAACATTTCAAACCCAGCATGTTGTTTTTTTTTTCCAACAATATCTTTATTGCGTTTCAGAATTACATACAGAAATTGGAGTACTTCGACAGCAAAGGAGACATCCAGGGCAGCTAAATTATTGTATAACAGTCAATCGCCCTCCCTTGCAAATCAGACACTTATAAGGTGTTAGAGAGCAACAGTTAAGTGGAAGTACGATCTATATGACCTGTAAATAATAACTTAGTCAAACAAAGGAAAAAGAAAACACAACCCCCCCCAAAAAATAAAATAAAATAATAATAATAATAATAATAATAATAAGCTTCTCTATTTCCAAGGGTTGCTCAACATCAACTCAGGTACACTATTGTGCATGGTTCAAAGTTACAAACTCAAATATACAATTCACACAGCATTAAAGATCAAGTATAAAAGAGATTAATTTAGGAAACTGCAGAGGACCACCAACATTTACACCCCATCTGCCCCATCCACCATACTGCCAAGATCCA
>NW_005187618.1:13811-14892 GCF_000239375.1 Pundamilia nyererei | reverse complement strand
AAAAAGTGGTAGTTTCCCCTTGATAATGTAAGTAATTTTTTCCATAGGCAAAGTTGTGGACAATTCCTTAATCCAGTTAATGTATTTTGGTTTACTGGTCTCCCTCCATGAGAGTGCTATGACTCTTTTTGCCAGCAGTAGACATAGGTCCAGGGCGGTGATTACCTTTCTAGACATAAGTTGTTCATCAGGATATAACCCTAAAATAAAAAGTTTAGGGTCAAGAGCTAGTTGTGTACCCAATATAATATCCAGAGCTTGTTTAATCTCTTTCCAAAACCGTTGTACTTTATTGCATTCCCAGACACAATGGAAAAACGTCCCTTTCTCCTCTCCGCACCTGAAACACAAGTCTGGGATATACTTATTAAGCTTTTCTGGGGTCACATACGTCCTCATTAGCCAATTATATTGCAATACTTTGAGACGAGTACTGGTAGTTTGTGTTTGTGCTTCAGCACATGCCTCCTCCCAGTCTTCGGAGGATAAGTCCTCCTGTAAATCTTCCCTCCAGGCATTAAGTTTTCCTAAAGAAGATTCAGGGGAACCCTCTACTAACATATTATATAATTTGGAGATTATTCCCTTTCCAAAGCAATCTCTTTTCATTTCTGTTTCCAAAGTGGAAAGTGGAGGGATTGACAAACACTGATTTTGAGATGATCTAATAAAGTTTCTCACTTGTAGATATTTAAATCTGTGTTTGCATGGGATATCATACTTGGAAATCAACTCCTCAAATGACATCAAAATCTCACCCTCTGATCCCACGAGATCCCCTATTGTCTTTAAGCCTTTGTCGGCCCACTTCCTAAAACCAGGGTCTGCTCTGCCTGGAGGGAAAAATTGATTACCCCATATTGGGCTAAAGCGTGCGAAAGAGGTGGGTTCACCCAGGTACTTTTTAAACTGATACCAGATCATAATCATATTTCTGACTATAGGATTTTTTGTCTTTTTTTTTCAACATTTTGACTTTTGCTGAGTATAGGTACTGGGGAAGGGGAAGAGGTACTGAACTGTTTTCCATATTTGTCCAAGGCGGGGGGGATTTATCTGTAAAATAATACATCATAGTCCT
>NW_005187618.1:0-7335 GCF_000239375.1 Pundamilia nyererei | reverse complement strand
GAGAGAGGCATCACAGCTGTCCTAGGTGTCGTTCAATATCTAACAAACGAGTATTATTCAGGATTTTACAGAAAGATAGCGGAGCAGAGGTGGGCACGTCCTTTCAGCCAGCCGCCATTACCGGAACCCCCAGCATGTTGTTTTAGTCTCAATTGGTACTTTCAAACTAAAGGAACACAGAGAGCAAATTGAAAAAGAAACAAATCACCAGGACCTTTGTGAAGTAACATTTATAAAACATACTTTCTGATGTTATTATCTTTGTTGCCATTCAGATTGAGCACCTTGGTTGTATAAAGCCTTAAGCATTCAACCTGGTTGAAATGGTCTAAGCTGTACGACATGTTGTTCGACCACATCATCGTCACATCACCTCTCGGCTACATCCCTTTGCCTCCAAGGTTTCTCTGCAAAATATTCTTTATCCTGGTCATGACAATGTAGTCTACTTCAGGGCTCTAGCTAAAGAATTAAATGTATGTAAAAGCGTCTTTTTTCTGAAATAGTGTATATGCAGCTCCTGCCAAACCTTTCCACTCACTCCACATCTCGGTACACTTTATCATAGCTTAAAAGTAGGCTTTGCGTATGTAGTTTGCCTTGTAAAACACTGAATGTTCTTTTCTGCAAACAGTAAACAATTGTCAAAACGCCTACGTCAAAGCAAAAGAAAACCAACCATCTGCAGTGAGTCTGGCAGGTATAAACAATAACTGCTAACATGCGGAGCAAAGGAATGAATCAAATCAGTTCAAAGAATGAAAATATGCCCCTATGTTCCCTATCAAATATTAACCTCTTAAATAAATGATTTTTGTTATTCAACCATCTAAGCTACTTTGTTAACATTGTAATGAAGCTAATCCTTGGGATGGAGAGTGAGAAAATGAGGGAGTGCAAAAAATGATGAACAATAAAAATGGCAGAACAGACAATATATTCAAAGAAAACAGTATGGCAGTACGTAAGACACTGATTCAACAGAAGCCAAAGAGTCAGTCAGCAGATACATTTGGTTTGGTTTTTGGTTCTATTTGGTTTAATAGATTTAATAGACTCCTACTCGATTTTTGATAGATCACTTTTAACTACTATTTCCCTTGCCCATATTTATCATCAGTCTGTTCTAGATTGTCATTTTGGCCTGTCGTGAACGTGAAGGTGCACCTGGACACATCAGCAGTAAGTCTTTTTGCCAAATTACAAATGTTCCAAAACAAAGACAAGAGTGACAAATTGAGATTTGATTTTTACATTTGATTTGACCAATTTTACATCAGTGTTTTTAGTCATGTCCAGTCTGAAGAAATAAACTACGTTGTGGAACTTCCTCGAGGGGTGCTTTCTCTGAATGTGGGTGTTAATGGCAGTTAAGTTATCTCGTCCAATGGTGGGTGGGTCTTTTGCTCTGTCCCCCTCTCCTCACCCTTAACCAGTTGCGGGAGATAGTTGCCCTGCCCTGAGCCTGGTCCTGCCAGAGGTCTTTTCCTGTTAAGTTGGAGTTCTTCCTTTTCTGTGTCGCCAAGTACTTGCACATACTGTAGGGGGTCATCTGATGGGGTTTCCTTTAAATTGTTTTGGGTTCTTTTACTTACAATATAAAGTGTCTTGAGGTGACTGCTGTTGTGTTTTGAATAAAAATATATGAATGAATCAAACAAAAATAAAATAAATTTAATTTAATATCTAGCTGTCAACATTGATTACATTGTGTAATACATCTGCTTAACTTTTATTAAAGACCACTAAACCTTTTGACGTCCTATATTTGAGTCAGTTTATGTGCCTCGACACATACATTTCAGGCATAAATGTACTGTCATCTTTTTTGTTTCAAAAGCCAAAAAGGAGATAACAATAAGTTGACTCTGAAGCAAAGCCAAAAGCTGATAATTTCATAGTTTAACTGGTTTATTGACTCAAAGTGACAATGCATAGGGGAGAGTTTGAGAAGACTGAGCTGGTCACTGGGAGAGGAAAGGTAGGTTAGCTAAGGTGTATCCCCAAACAGATGATCAAATTATCATTTGTAAGGAGAGTGAGGTAGCATATATTCCAAGCCCAAGGGTGAAGCTCACAAAGGGGTCACTGGTCTGTGGTTTGAGTAATAGGAGGGTGAGCAGGCAAGTGGGATGTAGGAAGGAGTTGTCCCATCACACATTCAGGATGGAATGGACCAGCCTGACAGTTACACTGAGAAGGAAGCCTCTCTTTGGCCACTCGGGAGTAATGGAAAACAGGAAAACAAAGACGTTACATTAGAGAATTTGGGAGAATCCAGGAGAACCATGTGCTCCGGGAGCGCCACACGCCGTATGAGGCCGCTTTGTAGGAGCTCATATCGCCAGTGGCGAGACCCGCGTTGTAGGAGGCGGTCCTGGCGTTTACTGCAGTGCGGATCGATCTGTCCATCCACAGTTTCTGGTTTGGGAATGTGGTGACTCTCGCAGTGGGGATAATCTCCTCCGCTAGCATATTGACGAAACATACTGCTACTTCCGTAAACTCGTTGAAGTCGACTGCGCATGCTCTGAACATGTCCCAGTCGACGTTGTTGAGTGCGCCCTGTAGCGTAGCTTCTGATTGGGCAGTCCACCGTTTTACCTCCCTCGTGGTCACGTCTTCCCTCCGTATGTTTTGTTTATACTGGGGAATGAGAAAGATGGCGTTGTGGTCAGACTTCCCAAAAGCCGGGTGTGAGATAGCTTTGTAGCCCTGCTTGTATGGCATGTAGCAGTGATCCAAAATTCGATCCCCTCTCGTTGGACACGAGACATGCTGGTAAAAGTTTGGCATGACTTGTCTGAGGTTCGCTTTATTAAAGTCTCCTGCTACAATGAGGGCTGCGCCCGGGTCCTTGTTTTGAAGCGAGCTCAGCACATCATGTAATTCGGACAAAGCCATACCTGTGTCCGCTTGGGGTGGGATGTAGACCACCGTGGCGATGACCGAGGTGAACTCACGGGGCAGATAGAAAGGGTGGCACTTAATGCTCAGGAACTCCAGATGTGGCGAGCAGCCGCTGGAAAGAGTAGAAATGCTCCTGGCATCACACCACTTTCTGTTTACCATGAAACACACTCCTCCACCTTTGGTTTTGTTCGACTCTGCCGTTCTGTCCGCGCGGAGCAAAAAGAATGAATTCGACGAAGTTACGGCCTGGTCCGGCACGGTGGGGGTCAGCCATGTCTCCGTGAAGCACAGAATGTTGCAGTCCCTCATGTCACGTTGGAAGGTGACCCTTGCTCTTAGGTCATCGAGCTTGTTCTCCATGGATTGTACATTGGCCAGTAGGATACTGGGCAGTGGTGTGCGACGCCTGCTGTCTCAGTCTGTTCCTAATACCAGCGCGTTTCCCCTGGCACTTCTTTGTTCTGGGCCTCGGATGAGCGGCCCGTCCTTTGTTGTTCTCCGCTCCGCATAGAATCTCTGGTGGCCAGGAAGGGTCGGGTTTAAAAGTGTCCAAGATTAGATGTGCAACCTTGGCACCGATGTTTACAAGTGATCCGCTGTCGTAAACTATAAGACTAGAGGATTTTGGGATGTAAACCAGAGCAAAAAATAAGTAAAAAACAAGAAAAGTGGATAGTCGGAGCGGAGCGGTCAGGAAGGCGTCTGGACGTGGCCGCGCCATCTTGACTTTTTGATGTTCGGGCTATCAAGTGGGAAGATCCCGTCACAGATGCTACACTAATTTAGGGCCACAACAGTTACAGAATGGCACTTGGCATAAATAGAGTCAGCAATGTGTAGCGGCTCAACGAGCCCCCACATTTTTTTTCAACCAATGGCTATCGACAGCCAATAAGATTGACATGCTTGATTCACCATCTATGTGATCTTCTTCCACAATCAAAAGCTGGACCTGTAAGTGCAAAATCAATGAAAAGTTGATTACAGCCATTTAAATCTTTCCAGTGTGCTGCAGCTTTTGTTTGAAAAGCAACAGCAAAAACCATCTCCAAAATTATGTTTGGAGAAGGCTTGCATGCATTGTTGGAATTGATGGTGAGCTCGAAAGCAAATCTATTGATCGTCCAGTCTTTCTTTTCCATTACAGTTATCTAATTAGCACTTGTACCATTATGAAAAGGCAATACCATGTATTTTTTCCCTTTTCTCTTGTCAAAAAACTGTTGCCGTGGACCACTAAGCAGATGAAATTGTAGCCCTGGCTTGCTTTTAATTTGTCAAAAACTGAGCAACCAATGAAGATTTGTGAAATGTACTTGTCTTGCAACAGTAAACTGTAACATTTACAACCTCGGCTTCTAGCTCAACTTCAGATATCAGCATTCCGCTTGAGGCCAGAGAGATCAGTGAACTGAAAATAAAAAGCACAAACTTGGGTTGCAAAACAAAATGAATGGCCTCATTTTCTACTTTCTATGTTTTTTTCACAACATTTGTAAACCTAAAGGGGCATAAGAGATATTTTTACTCTCCCCCTCAACACAAATAAATCTGAAGGGAACCATATGTTACTTAATGCCCCTTAAAATGACCAGCAACAGAAAGGATGTTGCTTCAGCAGCACACACGTGTAGTAGCAAGAGTTGACTAAAAGATAACTTTGACCAAACATTCACCTGCTTCCAAGTTTTTCATCATAATAAATTGAAATGACTGTGATCAGCATCAGCCAGCATGTGTTGCAACAAATGAAGAATCTTCTTGTGTGAAATCACATTCAGCCAGTTTAATGATTAGAAGAAAGGAACATATCAGAACAAGACAGCAGGACAAATGAAGGAAATCATTTCCCCTTTAATGTAAGTAAGTTCACTAGGAGCTAGTGTACTATGTTAGGCCTTATAGATGGAAATTCGAAATTCCCTAATACCACCTTACAGACAATAATAAAAGGTTTAGTCCACAATACAGTATACTGCCAGATAAAAGTCAGAAAATCCAGTGATATTCTGAAAAACACACACACACACACACACACACACACACACACACACACACACACACACACACACACACACACACACACACACACACAAATCAATCAAAGAAATCTCTGTGGTACCATGAGAGGTTTCAAATACTCCCAGCCTCCATTCTGTTGAAGAAGAAATCACCAGTCGTAGACCTCTCAATGTCTGCTTCATCGTCTTTGAGGATCCCACTTCGGGGGATTATGCTCAGCATTTATTAGATGGGTTTCCTTTTTTGCCTGCAGGCAGATACAATGGAACAAACATCTCGTTCTTCTAAACCTACTGGATACATATCAAAAAAGTACATGACAAATAAGCCTGTCAAAAGCCCTTTCTAATCTTTGTAGCTCAAAAGATACAGTTGCCTTTGACAGTTCTTATTGAGACATAATGAATTACATGTCAGCGTTTTATAAAACACGACTCAGATGGAGTGATGTGTGTGTTTGTCTGCTAGAATGATGTCCGTCTCACTTTTTCTTTGTGTGGCATAATCTGTAATGACCTAGAATAACATTTTCAACATAGTGGTTTAACTTATCACATTACTCCTGAAATGCACACTTGAATGGATTGTAGTTTACTTAAACGTACAGTTAGTCACTTCTTAAGGTTATTAAATAGAAAAAGAGTAATGTACTGTCAAATAATTAAATGGTTTTTAATTATGTCTTCCAACAAACTGTATTTTCATGAATGTAGTGTTAATCCATTAAAAATTAAAAGGACCAGCCACCTGTATGTGGAAGGGGTCATGTTGCCCCGTCATGTTGAATACGGAGGCCAAAACATCGCTGTCCCAGCTAATTGTGTTTTATGTATGTGGCTAGAGGCTGGTCATATAAATAGTATGCCCTATTATTTGCTTTTTAAAATCACAAATTGTTATAAAAATGTTCATTTTACACAACTGTACAGTAAAAAATTTTTTTTAGAACAATATACTAAAATACACTCAGTAAACTGACCAGTCTGTTTTCAGTACTTCTTTACACTTCCAAAATACTTTATGAACAAGTAGTGTACATCTGACAGCCGCCACAAATTCATTAGATGTAGTGTGCCCAAAGAAAAAAGTAAATATTTGAGTGGAAAGAGATTAGTGCATGACAATATAAAGTTATTTTATATTTTACATATTTTATTATGTAATTAATAAATTCATGGGTTTTTTTGGGGGGGGGGGGGGGTGTTTCAGTCAATGAGCTATAGTTCCCCACACAGAACTCCTTTTACAAGGAGCGGGAAGTTGTGAATGAGTGATTGCTGTTTCTGATGAAAGTTTCATCTGAAATCAAACTAATAAGTTAGCCCTAATTTAGATTACATCTGTGGCCTAGTCAAGTCTAACAGTCTCTAATCACTCAACAAAGAAAAACATCAGTCTGGCTGATCCAATCTTGTGCTAACACTGATAAGGGGCCTCTTTTGCCTTCTGACAAAGACCATGGCTACACTAAAAATAGCATGGCAGCATCCTTGCAAATAGGAAAAATCAGTGGTTGCCTTGGAATTGTACTGCTTTTATGATTTATTTATTTATTGACAAATGACTGCAAGTAGTTGCGTTGCACCCTTTTGACTGCAAGGCGATCACATAGGTCACGTAGTAGGATGCAAACTGTCTCCAAACAATCACAGCCTGAAAAGGTTTGCAAATAAATCCAATAATATTCATGAATGCAGTCACATTGCCAACATGTTGCCATTAATTCAATTCAGTATGTACAGAAGGCCGCAATTCAGAGGGGAAAAACACAACTCACTGCCCACTAGTTGGATTTTGTTTATATTTCTAGGGTTACCAAGCACCATTTTGCACTTTAAACACCATCATGCAGCAACTACGTCACAGTATAATATGATGTGTGGAGGGATTTTTGTTCCAAATCTATGAGGTTTTGGCTGGATTGTACGTTAGTTCATGTGAATTCCTGTTTAATTCAATTTTCTTTGTTTCTTCATGCTACCAATCTCTCATATTACCACATCCTCAAATATGTTCTGATGGATCAAGAGTTAGTGACAGGGAGGCCAGTGGCATTTAACAACCTCAATGTCCAATTCATCAAATCAGTTTGAGACAAAATTTGCTTTGATATGGTGCATTAGCATGCTGCAAATAGGCAAGGCAAGGCAAGGCAAGTTTATTTGTATAGCACAATTCAACAACAAGGTGATTCAAAGTGCTTTACAGAGACATTAGAAACAAAAACAAATAAAAAGCATGATTTAAAATTGATGTCTGACTGATTTTTTAGGTAGACCTGTAAATATGCTGTTACAGTAATCAAGCCTACTAAAGATGAATGCATGGACTAGATTTTCCAGGTCCTGTTGAGACATCAGATCTTTTATCCTTGAAATATTCTTGAGGTGATAGTAAGCT
>NW_005187617.1:1040296-1041958 GCF_000239375.1 Pundamilia nyererei | reverse complement strand
TGCTAATGTTTTTGTCACTTTTTATGGAATCAAACTCAAAGTAAGGTCAGTACTTCCACGCTTTAAACGCTGCACGCTCATACTCTCTCCCGCACTCGATATATGATCCATTGTTGATCTGCACACAGCTGTTGTCACGAACGTCGCACTCACTTACGTCACTGTCATGAGACATTCTCGCAAAAATCACGGTTTTAGTAACGCAGTAACGCAGCGTTCCTACGGGAAAGTAAAGGTAATCTAATTACCGTTTTTGCAATAATAATCCCTTACTTTACTCGTTACTAAAAAAGTAATCGGATTACAGTAACGGATTACAAGTAACGCGTTACTGCCCATCTCTGGTCTTAGGTTGCTCTAAGTTGAGATAAACACTTGTCGAGCTGTTACAGCCAATCGCCTGCCTCTATTCCTCAATGTCACTGCCTTAGCACTCAATAATTCAAAGCATGGCGGTAATGAGCTCCCCGTAGGCCTTGTCCCCAAGGAGCCTCCCCACTGTGCCTCTACTGTCATGTAGTTATATCTCATGTCAGCCTTCAAATCAATTACATTTCTATCTGATGGCTATGTAATTGCGCCTGATTGAGTTTTTGGCACGCCAGCCAAGTGTGTGTCTCCCAAACTCAAGCCAGTCAAAACAGAAAGCTTCATCAAATGAAACTGTATTTCATCCTGATTGAGGCTGCTCACATGATAAGCACAACTGTAATTATGATTCTAATAACAATAGCAATCTGTGTTTATTCATCTTTGTTGTTTTTTTTCCCCTTGCTCGCCAGATGATTTTTTTGCCTCAAAGACAACGAGCAGTGTAGTGTTTAGTAATTCCATATATATTGCTTCATATACTTAAATATTGTATGTATCTACAATGTAGAAAGTAGTAAAAATAAAGAAAAACCATTAAATGATATGGTGTGTCCAAGCCTTTAACTGGTAGTGCCCGTCGCAGTGTCTTAGTTGTTCCTATTACTGCACTCTTCTGGACTAAAATTTCAGATGTTGTTCCTGGGATCTGGTGGACTCTAGCTTGGGGGTCACTTCACCAAGTGCTTCAATTACCACTGGGACCATTGTTATGTTTAGATTCAAGATTCAAAGATTTAAAGTCTTTATTTATCATGTGTCACAAGAGAAAAGGCGTTTCTTTGTGCAATGAAATTCTTTCTTTGCTGTCCACCCACAGATGCCAATTAATATATATGATAGAAATGGAACAAATAAATACAAATAGTACAGATAAATAGATGAAGACAGAAAAGGAGACAAAATATGGAGATTTGAAACAGATATGTGCAAAAGAGCTATCTGGTGTTTATCAGAATCAGAATCAGAATACTTTATTAATCCCGAAGGAAATTAGGGTTACAGCAGGCAGCACGCTAATGGCGCATGCGCACTTACAAAGGAACCTTCTGACCAACTTTACACAAACATCACATTGGGGAGACATGTCAGAGAGGTAGGCTGATAGGAAAAAAACAACGAAAATACATAACATGAGGTAAGAGGAGGAGAAAAAATACTCCACTCAGACTGAGCTCCTAGTGGGAGAACAGTTTGATAACAGAAAAAACACCTCAGCACAAAAAGCACATGACTATCAATACACCATAGAAACACAAGACAAGCAACAGGGGCGGGTAAAGGGTGAGAGAG
>NW_005187617.1:1035204-1039255 GCF_000239375.1 Pundamilia nyererei | reverse complement strand
GCTACATTGTAGCCACAGCTGCCCTGGGGTGCACTGACAGAGGCGAGGCTGCCGGACACTGGCGCCACCGGGCCCTCTGACCTCAGTTGTTCTCCTGGCTGAAGTTTGGTCTGTTTACAGCATCCTGCCATGCGATTACATTTGTTCCTGACCACCGAGAATCCTCACGTTAACTTTTATCGAGTGGAAAAAGGTTAGCGTGTTTATGCTCACATAGCTGTGTCGCTAGCGGTCACGTAGCACATTGTTACCAGCTAGTCCAACTTCAGTAACCCTACAAACGTCACTGCTGTTTTAGTTTCTGTCTTCATGTCGGAAGTGATAGCAGAGCTGTACATTTGAATTTGTTTTCAAAATCCCTCAGTCAGGACATGCTATATTGTATTTAGATGGAAGCTAGCAAGGTAACTTCCTGCTAACTTCTAACTCTGTTGCCTGGATGCCTGGATGTTAAACTTAATTGTTACACCTGGTAGAGCAGAGCGCTGATCATTTTATTACAGATGAAAGAATTTAGACAGTTTTTCAACTCTCAGTGATGCCACAGTGATCGTTTGGTTTATGGACCTGCAGCGAAGTTTGAGCCCAGACAAGACTAGTGACGTCAAACATTAAAGACCGGATAGCTTAATATGCTGTCTTAATATGTAAGATGACCAGACGTGCTTTACACTCCACATCCTTGATATGGCATGCCATATTTCCTCTGCCTGCTATAGCAACTTGTTTTCAGTAAGGCACGCTATCAGCAGCTGTGTGCTGGATTGTCTCAAGGGTATCTTTACACAGCCTCCACTTGCCAGGTGTGGTAAACCCCTACCTCTATTGATCTTGTACTTAAGCTTGTTCCTGCGCTGTCATGGTTAGTGCCTTAGTGATGATGGTTCCTTATCTTGCTCCTCTTCTTTGTTGGGTTTCCGCTGCCTGAGGTATTCACTAAGCACACAGTGGGTTGTATTCATTCCTGATGAATATTTGTTTTCTCATCCTGGATAGTGGTTTTGACACTCACTTGTCTCTGACCTCCTTCCTTTCGCTTAGCGTGTAATCCTGGGGTGCCAGATTTGGGGTGAAACTGCCCATGCATGGTAAGCAGCTTCTTTGCCCTGACCTGTCGCTTTGGCTCCACCTTGCTGTGGCTACAGACCTCATCGATCTGTAGCTGTGATAGCATTTCCTTCTTCCGAATCTTGGAACATTAAGCTACTAATTGCTTTCCTGTTAGCCTGGATGCTGGGTATTGAAAATTCCATAGGCCCAACATCCTCTTCATGTAACCCCTTCCTGTGGTTACTTGCGTAGTCACATTCCAATGAGAACCTTGTTCTCATCTCTTGTCCACTCATGCCTTCTCGTTCCAGCAGCCAAAGGAAACAAAAGAAAACAGTGCTAACAAACTCACGCTTGAATGAATGGATGTGTTTATTGTCATTTTACGTACAACGTAATTTCAGTGTCTTTTCTTTAAGAACAACAAAAAACCATACATGTACATTTGCACATTTCTATTATTTAAATACACAGAATAAACAGAGAGTGCCATGGTCCTGAGTCTGTTGACTCAGTTATTTTTGTTTTGACTAACGGTGTGTTCACACTGAACGCGATAGACGCGACCAAAACACGCCAGACGCCCCTAGCTTGACGCGTGCACATTCGCACCTCAATTCGTGTCCAACGCGAATTATTCGCGCGTCAAATATGCAATTTTGAACCACGTGAAGAGGAAATGTGGGAGGAAGTAGTGCCAGACGGTATGTTTGCAAGATGGCAGTTGTCAATCTTCTCTATTTACGGTCCCCAACCCCCGGGCCTCGAACCGGTACCGGTCCGTGAGTCGTTTGGTACCGGGCCGCCAGAGTTGAGGCTCAGGTGTGAAATGTGTGGTTTTCAGGGTTTTTTTAATCGGTTTTCAGCGTTATTTTGTTATTGTTTTTATTGTTAACTCAGTTTTCCTGGGTCTTTTCACGTGTGTTATGAATAAATCTTCTTTTTTTCGGTACCGGTACTAGTTTTATTTTGTTGTATTTATCCGCGGCACCTTAAAGGCCGGTCCGTGAAAATATTGTCGGGCATAAACCGGTCCACGGCGCAAAAAAGGTTGGGGACCACTGCCGTAAAGGACGTCCTCACCGTACCTGGGTTCATCAGGTCCTCCAGAAGCGTGAGCAGTTTGGTGAGTTTCACCATTTGCTCCAGGAGCTGTGTCTGGATGACGGCCGCTTTCAGCATTACCACCGTCTTTCCCTCGCCCAGTTTGAGGACCTGCTGTCCTGCGTGGTTCCAAGCATCGCCCGCCTAGACACCAACTACAGGCGCTCAATCCCACCTGCAGAGCGCATGTCCATCTGCCTGCGGTTAGTAAAAGTGTTTAATACGGTAGTCCTTTATTGGTACCTGTCCTAATATATGCTAAACTATCTGTTTATACACTGATAACATGGATGTGGTATGCTATCAGTGAATGCTGTCTGTGTTTACTGATAGCAAACTGTGGTATGAGGACCACTGTTGGTAATCCTTGTAGTGATACTCAGAAGGTCTATCTTATAAAGTCCTTTTTTTTGTGCGCCTTTTTCCCTCCCGGTGCAGGTGTCTATTTCCGAATGAAGGTCATAGTTATGGGTGTTTTTGTGCTGTTTTTTCTATTGGACGTGATGGTTATCAAAACCAAACATGATAAATTTGGCAAGCGCAGGAGACACGACACGGAGGAGATTTGTCAATCAGGCTGCAGAATGCAATGTGCATTGTTTAAAGTTGTACTGAGTAATAAAAACCTCTGTGAAAAAGCGAGGCAATGACGGATGAACGGATGAGCGGGACCACTGTGTGCTGTTCATTAATTAACGATAACATATATTCCTAACATACTTTACGGTCTTTAACAACAAACATTAACTGCCTACATTAATTCAATGTAAACATACCTTCTGACTGGGACTCCCCTGCTGTCCCTGGTCCTCGGGGGGGATGTTCTCCACGGTCCCCACCATATTGCCACTAGTCTCCCGCGGGGTGAAGAAGGGGTCCAGAAACCCCATGACCGCGAAGGACTTCCATCTCCTCCCGATCCTGCTGCAGACCCACTCCTCTTCTCCTTCTTGTATGTGTCCCTGAGGCTCTTCCACTTTCTCCTGCAGCTGTCCTCTGAATAAACACATTATCTTGTTAGTGGAAAGGTATTTGCACATCAGTGGGAAAATAGCGGGACAGTAGGCAGGCTTGCTAGCTTTAGCGCGGCTTTCCCGGATCAGTCAAAAAATTATAAAGAGAAATGACTGAACTTACCAGGTTGCCCGATCTCTTCCCATATCTTCCTCCAAGCTAGGTCCTTTTTATTCCTGTCTCGGTACAGAAAGGAACTGGTGTCAAACAGCTCGGAGTGGTTTGCAACCGCGTTTATTAGTCTTTCCTCCATATTGAATGAAGAATGAAGGGCTTTCACTGGACCTGCCCCTTTGAACTAGGGTCAGAGCCACATCACCAGGCTCCTGATTGGTTGTCGCGGAGCAAATTGACGCTGGAGTTCAGTTTTTTCCAACTCCAGTGGTAGACGCATTAGCGCGAATGCACAAAATGCACCACACAAACTGACACACATATTTTTGTTTGCACGTCAAATGCATCAGTTGCGCGACTGACGCATTTTCACGACACAAAACTGCTTCTGAATTTTCGCGGGACCCCCAGTCGTGCGTCATCGCGCTTCTCCATTGACTTTACATGTAAACCTGACGCTCTGGTCGTGTCTATCGCGTTTAGTGTGAACTAATCGTAAGAGTGTCTTATGTGTTTGTCATGGCATGTGCTGTGTGGGAGAAAAGGACCCAAAATGCAGGCAACAGCTGAGATACGAGTGAACGTTTATTTAGAACATGTGAGACTACAAACAAAAGTGAGGATGGCCAGAATGGAAACTAAGAAACAGAGGTGGGACCAAGTCATTGTTTTGCAAGTCTCAAGTAAGTCTCAAGTCTTTATCCTCAAGTCTCAAGTAAGTCTCAAGTCTTTATCCTCAAGTCTCAAGTCAAGTCTCAAGTAATGTCAG
>NW_005187617.1:1032560-1033911 GCF_000239375.1 Pundamilia nyererei | reverse complement strand
AAATATCAAGTCTTTTCAAGTAAACCGGTTCAAGTCCAAGTCAAGTCACAAGTCTTAGAACATTTTTTCAAGTCAAGTCTAAAGTCATAAAATTAATGACTCGAGTCCAAGTCATGTGACTCGAGTCCACACCTCTGCTAAGAAATAAACTGAACTGGGAGAGCTAACTAAACCAAACTGAAATAATAATTTGCTGGGTGAAACATGGGGTGACATGCAGGGAGAATCACAGGGATGAGACGCGGAGAAAAAACGAGAAATGCAGATGAACCGACAACGAGCACAGGTAAACACACACTATATATCACTAAATACCACAGAGGAGAATGAGGAATGGCAAAACAGGAGTGAGGCACAGCTGATCCTAATTGACATGAGGAGACAACAGACACAGACCTTCAAAGTAAAACAGGAAATGTACGCAGACAGAAAACAGAGGAAACACATGGGTAGGGATGACTCGACACTAAAGAGAGGGAACACAAAACCAAAATTTAATTAGGAAAACCTTAACAGAACACATAACCAGCGTAAACAAGCAAATAGTATAATATTAATAAACACAAAACCCTTAGTCAACAGACTCATGACCATGACAGTTTCCGTTTAATTCTTGTTAAGATTTGTTAGTTCTTAGGTTTTGGTTTCTGTGCTCCCTCTGTTTAGTGTCTAGTCTCTGTCTCTATGCCTGCCCTGGTCCCATGTCTCCTGTTTAAGTCATCCCTGTTCTTGTCTTTCCTCTGCACCATATCAGTATTGCGTCTCTGAGTTTGTGTCTGTAAGTTCAGTCGGTGTGCTTCCCGTTTTACTTTGAAGGTCCATGTCTAGGGTTGCCAACCGTCCCTTAAAAAACGGAATCGTCCCGTATTTAGAAACAAAAGTACACGTCCCGTGTTGTGCTAATAAGAGACGCACTTTGTCCCGTAATACAGTGAGAATCAAAAGTAGTCTATAAATGTTAATGGAATTAACGCTTTGTTTGAAAGCATAATTCCCAGCCCCTCTCCTGCTTTGTGACCAATGAGCTGACAGCACACTTATGACAATTCGAGTATGACAATTCAGATTATCGCTTATCTCATTGGTCGAGGAAAGGTCGCTTACGGAGAAAATGCCGGAAGACAACAGATGACCACAACAAGAAGCATGGCCAACAGGGAAACAAACGCCGACACTGCGGTGCAAGTCTCGGACGACAGTACACCTAAAGCTGGGCAAACACTGTGCGATTTTTTCAGTCACGTTATTCAGCTCCTGCTCAAACTGCACGATTGACTCGCAGGGGTTAGAAGTTGGTCGGTCACGATGCAGGTCTCACACTATACCGCCCGATGCTCTGATGCGACCTGAG
>NW_005187617.1:1029086-1030617 GCF_000239375.1 Pundamilia nyererei | reverse complement strand
CTTATGTCAGTGTATACTGTTTTGCTCCCTGGTCTCATGCTGCCCAATTAGTCTCAGCTGTGTTTCCCTTCCGTGTACCGTTTACTGATTACCCCGCTGTGTATTTTAGTCCTCTGTCCTTCCCTGCTTGTTGTCTCGTCGTCCGCCCAGGACGCTGTGTGTTTTTTTTCTTGTGTGCTCCTTGTAGTTCCAGTGCTGTTTCCCAGTGTCTTAATGTTTAGACTTAAGTTGGTATTTCTAGTTCATCGTTTTCAGTTTTGTTTTCGGTATTAAGAGTTTTTACAGCCTCGATAAAGCTGCCTTTAGTTCAATCCAACGTTGCCATGTATCCTGCATTTGGGTCCAATCTCCAGCCTGCCACACAGCAATTCATGACAGAAAGAAGGTACATAACTGAAAAAAGCACACAGAATGAATAGAGAATGCTTGTGACCAGTGTGAAGCGAACTATGAAAAGTAAATGCAAAGCTTCTTATTACGAAAGCTGCAATGTCACATGGGGGACAGTAGGGTGACAGCGTTCAGTTCAGTGATAGCTGTCAGATAGAAGCTGTTTCTTACTCTGGCAGTGGTCTGGCAATTTAGTACCATCTGTTTTAACAAAATGTATTTTTTGCTATTTTTAAACAATTCTTAAATATGTCTTATGAATCATGTCCTATACCTGTACGAACTTTTTTAAAAGAATCCCAGAATCTCAATACTAAAAGCATGTGCTTGTTGTTATGTCACATTTTTAAACCAAAACCAAAAGGACTTGGGGAGGACCCACTCAAGCAATGACACAGCTGGCTTTATATCGCCACATGCTTTCTGGTGTACTGCTATAAATAACAAACATTTTCGCAGACGCATGGTTTCTCAAACAAAAACAACATTGCTGGAGACAGATAAAATCTTCTTGTCCCCTAATTTTTATCAACATCAGCTGAGTTTGTTTTGAGACTGGAATGCGACTACGCAAGTAAGGGGTTAGATGAAGAGGATGTTGGGCCTATGGAATTTTCAATACCCAGCATCCAGGCTAACAGGAAAACAATTAGTAGCTTAGTGTTCCAAGATTCAGAAGAAGGAACTGCTATCAAAGCTACAGATCGATGAGGTAATAAAACTCAAGCTGTGTAAGGACACAAGAGGAGGAGAGGAAACTGCCTTTGATACTGTTTGTGAGATCCACTGTACAATGGAACCACTAAGAAAATTTTTTTTTTCTCAAATCCAGGATCATTTTGATCTCATAATGCCAAATAACTTCAATTGGTTTTTCCTTTTCAGTTTCCACTTTTGCTCAGTTGTCCTTTAAGTTAACTATGTTCCAATTTCTTTTTTTCTTTTTTTTTCTTTTTTTTTTTTTGTGTCCCGTTTGGACAGAATTGTTGTCTTAAGGCCAAGAAAGATGCCAAGCAGATTTATTTTACCAAGTGGATCATCATGGCCTTGCCATATTGGTCCATTTGATTAACCTTTATTATAATTGTCACGGCCCAGCGGCACGAGGGAACAAAGATGGACACAGGTGCAGAAACCAACC
>NW_005187617.1:1016654-1028631 GCF_000239375.1 Pundamilia nyererei | reverse complement strand
GACTGACATGGGGATAGCAGATACTCAGGCGATGAATGGTTGAGAGCGCAGGTCTGATATACTGCTGGCATGATTGCTCACAGGTGGTCAGCCAGGGAGGAGCAACCGAACTCCGCCCAAAGGAGGAGGGGCCGCTGTCGGAGACCTGCAGGTGCCCACCCAGACCATGACACCACCACCCCCTCAAGGGTCACCCCATGGCGACCGGCCCCTGTAGAAGGCCGAAAGCAAGGCGGGGTCGAGGATCCGGGACCGGGGAACCCAGGACCTCTCCTCCGGCCCGTACCCCTCCCAGTCGACCAGGAACTGCCTGCCACTCCCCCGGCGGCGTACGTCCAGGATGCGGCGGACCGTGAAGGCGGGATGCCCGTCGATGAGCCGGGCGGGCAGCGGGGCCTCAGAAGGCAGGCACAACGGACTCACTTTAACCGGCTTGACTTGGGAGACGTGGAAGGTCGGGTGGACCCGCAACGAGGAGGGCAACTTCAGCCTGACAGCGGAGCGGCCAACCACCCGCTCTACCTCAAAAGGACCGATGAAACGCGGGGCCAACTTGCGAGAGTCAGTCCTGAGGGGAATGTCCCTGGCGGATAGCCACACCTTCTGTCCCTGGGCGTATGCAGGGGCCGCCCGGCGACGACGATCCGCGTAGCGGCGCTGGCGGGCGATGGACCGGCCCAAGGCCCGGCGGGTGCGCGTCCACACCCGTCGGCAGCGTTGTAAATGGTGCTGGACGGAGGGGACCTCAAGGTCGGTCTCCCGCTCCGGAAAAAGGGGTGGCTGGTAGCCGAGAGAGGCCTCAAAGGGCGAGAGACCCGTCGCTGACGAGGTGAGGGAGTTGTGTGCATACTCCGCCCATGGCAACAATGATGACCAGCAAGCCGGGTTGGAGGCAGTGACGCAGCGGAGGGTGGCCTCCAGTTCCTGGTTGAGGCGTTCCGTTTGGCCGTTAGTCTGAGGATGGTGTCCAGAGCTCAAACATGGTTTTGCTCCCAGGGATATACAGAACGCCCTCCAGACCTGCGACGTAAATTGCGGTCCTCTGTCAGAGACGATCTCCGTGGGTATTCCGTGCAGCCTAAACACATGGTCGACTAGCAGATTAGCGGTTTCAGTGGATGTGGGGAGTTTCTCGAGAGCGACAAAGTGAGCCGCTTTGGAAAACCTGTCGACCACAGTGAGGATTGTGGTCTTGCCAGAAGAAACAGGTAGACCAGTAACGAAATCCAAGGAAACATGCGACCAGGGGCGCCGTGGAATAGAGAGAGGCTGCAGCAACCCAGCCGGGCGTTGCATGTTAGATTTGCCCCTAGCGCAAACGCAGCAGGCGGCTACATACTCCTTGACATCTTTATCAATAGACCCCCACCAGAAATACCTTTTGATGAGGGCACTCGTCCGTGCGCCCCCTGGATGGCAGGAGAATTTCCCCTTGTGGACCCAGTCGATCACCTTGGATTGGGCTGCCTTTGGGACAAAGCGGCGGTCTGGAGGCCCTGTGCCGGGGTCCGGCTCGGTCTCGAGTGCCCGGCGGATGTCCTCCTCCACCTCCCACGTGAGGGAACCAACCTTGACGCTTGCAGGGAGGATGGTGGGTGTGTCGGGCGACTCCCCCGCGGCGTCGAATTGCCGGGAAAGGGCGTCCGGTTTCACGTTGCGGGACCCTGGGCGGTAAGAGATGGAAAAGTTAAATCTACTGAAAAACATGGACCAGCGAGCCTGACGTGAGTTCAGTCTTTTGGCCGTACGAATGTACGTCAAGTTTTTGTGATCTGTCCACATTATGAATGGGTGCTCCGCCCCCTCGAGATAGTGCCGCCACTCTTCCAAGGCCAGCTTCACAGCCAACAGTTCCCTGTCCCCCACGTCGTAATTCCGCTCGGCGGGCGACAAACGACGGGAGAAAAAGGCGCACGGATGGAGTTTGGATGCCGTGCCAGAGCGCTGAGACAACACCGCCCCCACCCCGACGTCAGATGCATCCACCTCGAGTACAAACGGCCTGCCGGGGTCAGGGTGAACCAAAACCGGCGCCGAGGTAAACAGTGCCTTTAACTTGGAAAACGCCGCTCCGGCCTCCTGGCTCCAACTGAAAGGGAGCTTCGGTGACGTCAGCCGGGTTAGCGGTGCTGCTACCTGGCTATAGTTCCTGACGAAGCACCGGTAGAAGTTTGCAAAGCCCAAGAAGCGCTGCAGAAGCCGCCGGGACGTAGGAACAGGCCACTGCACGACTGCCGTTATTTTCGCCGGGTCCGTCTTCACCTGCCCCCCCGCGAGGACGTAGCCCAGGAACGAGACGGAAGGTGAGTGGAACACGCATTTCTCCGCCTTAATGTACAGTTTATTCTCCAGCAACCGTTGCAGCACGGCCCTGACGTGCGTCCGGTGCTCCTCCAAGTCTTTGGAAAAAATCAGGATGTCGTCGAGATAAACAAAGACAAAGCGGTCTAGGAAATCTCGCAGGACATCATTCACCAGATTTTGAAAAACCGCCGGGGCGTTTGTGAGACCGAAGGGCATCACCAGATATTCAAAGTGCCCCAAGTGAGTGTTAAAAGCGGTTTTCCACTCGTCGCCCTCCCTGATTCTGACGAGATGGTATGCGTTCCTGAGGTCTAACTTAGTGAAAATGGTGGCACCGTGAAGCGGCTCAAAGGCGGAACTGATCAGCGGCAATGGGTATTTGTTCTTTATTGTTATGTCATTAAGTCTCCTGTAATCAATACAGGGATGGAGCGAGCCGTCCTTCTTACCGACAAAGAAGAATCCGGCCCCTACAGGCGAGGAGGAGGGTCTGATGATGCCGGCTGCCAGGGAATCCTTTATGTACTTCTCCATGGCTGTCTTCTCAGGACGAGTCAGGTTGTAAAGGCGGCTTGTGGGCAGGGTGGAGCCCGGTAACAATGTAATGGCACAGTCATATGGTCTGTGCGGGGGCAGCGCTTGAGCTTTGTCTTTGTTAGAAACCTCCCTTAAGTCGTGGTACACCGACGGTACGACAGAAAGGTCTATGTCGGCGCTTTCATCACGTGCGGGCTCGACAACAGCTGACGGCGGGGCTGAGACGAGACAATTGGCATGGCAAAACGGGCTCCAGCTTATAACCTTCTGCCCTGCCCAGTCCAGATGTGGGTTATGTAGTGTTAGCCAGGTGAAACCAAGGACAATGGGGATGCTGGAGGAGTGAAACATCAGGAAGGGAAGCCTCTCCCTATGGTTTCCTGAGGCGATTATAGTAACGGGAGCAGTGCGGTGAGTGATGTGAGAGAAAATCTGGTTATCCAGCGCTTTAACTGGGAGGCTAGACTCTAACTCGAACAGGGGTATATTCAGCTGCTTGGCCAATTTCATGTCAATAAGGCTCTGCTCAGCGCCCGAATCGATTAACGCCCGGGACGTGTGGGTCGCGGAGCCGAGCAAGAGCGTAACCGGCAACAAAAAACGGGGCTTAGAATCACTACAGGTACCGCCCACCCGTATCCCCGGACCTACCGGCGGGCGTCCCCTTTTCCCTTCTCTGGACAGGTGGAAATGAAATGCTCCGCGGAACCACAGTAAAAACACGAGCGAGCGCGACGACGCCTCTCCCTCTCTTGCGGAGACAACCGGGATCGCCCGAGCTGCATGGGTTCCGGTTCTGGGTCAGTCCTCTCCCCAGCGACTGGGGCCGACGGCAGAACCGGAAGCGGCGACGGGGGAATGTAAGCCGGCGACGCACGCCGCACTGGCCGACAGGTACTGGAGTTCTTCTCCCGCTCACGCTCCCGCAGTCTGTTGTCAATGCGAAGCGTGAGCGTGGCTAACTCCTCAAAGGTAGCCGGTTCGTCTCGGGACGCTAGCTGGTCCTTCATGTCCTCGTTTAGCGACTGCGAGTAGACTCCCAGAAGGGCTTTATCGGGCCAGCCGACTGCCGCTGCGGCAGTGCGGAAGTCGATCAGGAAGTCCGCGATGCTACGGCGGCCCTGACGGAGATTTAACAGCCGGCGAACCGCACTGCCCACCAAGACGGGGTGGGCAAAAGTCCTCTTGAACTCGCCGAGAAAAGCATCATAGCTACAGGACGGCAACGGGTGTACGCTCAGGTAAGCCTCGGCCCAATTCAGGGCTCGGTCGCGCAGTTTCCCGATTTTATAGGAAACCCGAACCGTGTCTGAAACGAAAGAGCGGGGCGAACGCCCGAACGCCAGCTCGCACTGTAAGAGAAAACCGCTACAGGCCCCCGGGTCACCCGCATACGGCTCCGGCTCCGGGGAAGCCGCGTCGCGAAACAGGTGACCCCGCTGGGGCTCGGGATCTGCCATGGGCTGAGGTAAAGGCGCAGTCGGGGCGGGCTGAGCTGAGCCACCGGCGGCAGGATCCGACTCCGCCGAGGGTTGTAGGGACTGAATGTCAGATTGCATCCTAGCCTGCTCGTCTGTGAGTGTGTGCACTTGGGCCAGTAGGTACTGCAGCATCTGTTCGTGGCTTCCGATAATAGCCCCTTGTTTACTTATCGCTACGCGGGCTGGGTCTGCTGTGTCCATATAACTGGCCTGAGTATACTGTCACGGCCCAGCGGCACGAGGGAACAAAGATGGACACAGGTGCAGAAACCAACCCGGAAGCGAGACAGTAGGGAACAAATGATTTATTTCCGCCCACAGGCAAACAAAAGCAAAAGCAAAGCGGCGCCACCACACTCGTGGCGCGTAGGATTATCTACGATAATGAGGGCGACCTAGACACCTCTAGGAGACGGCTGAACAGCAGAGGCAGCGGGGAGGTAGAAACAGGACTAGGCAGGGGCCGGGGCATTGGTTTCAGGTGGAGGTGACAGGTGGGGCGGACGCCCGGAAGCGGTCGAAGCGTGGGGAGGCAGGCAAGTGAGTGGTGGGCCGGCAGGCCACGTCGTGTTAGCAGCAGGCGGCCCAGGTCCAGGAAGGCGGGAGTGAGGGAGACTCCAGGTGCTACCTCTGAGGACAAGGAAAACAAGTAAGACATGACACAGCGTCTGACAGAGTTATGATGCTCCACTCGACTGACATGGGGATAGCAGATACTCAGGCGATGAATGGTTGAGAGCGCAGGTCTGATATACTGCTGGCATGATTGCTCACAGGTGGTCAGCCAGGGAGGAGCAACCGAACTTCGCCCAAAGGAGGAGGGGCCGCTGTCGGAGACCTGCAGGTGCCCACCCAGACCATGACAATAATTATGAATTTATTTTATTTTCAGTTGCTACAAACGGGACAGACATGACTGGGGGATAGGACAGGGAGAGAGAATGAAAGAAAGAGAGGGAGAGAGAGAAAACCAAAGGGGAGAAGAGACGGTGAGAAGGGGGGGAAGAAAGAAAAAAAAACAAAAAACAAAAAAAACAAAACTCCTGGGTCACCTGTATGGAGAAAAAAAACAGAAGAGAAAGCAAACAACAAAGAGTAACATAATAAAAAAAACGGCACCATCACAATAAACTAGCTAGCAGTAGATATCAGTAGATACTAAATAATAAACGATATTGTGCAGCACGCAAGATAGACAGCGCACAATGTGCTTTGAGGCAGCAGCCAAGAAAGCTGTAGTCCGCGTCTGTGAATACCCGTGTGTACACCTGTGTGGATCAGCATGCTTGCATTCCAAAGGTTTCTCCATGTAACGATCTGCTAGAGGGTGTGGGGGGGCCACAGCCCCGTCCTCCAGGGCATGAAGCAGGTATGGAGGAGATCAAAACTCCAGACATCCAGAGGCCCCCAGAACACAAGAGACCAAGGAAGACCAACAGAGGGGCAGCAGCGCCACTGTCCCAGAAAGAGCTGAGGAGAGTCCCAGATGAGGGCTCACTCAGCAGCCGCGGAGCAGAAGCCAGGGGGAGTTGTAGTGACGCGCCCGTGAGCTCCGCCGGCAGCCAGCCGTGCCTGAGTGACCGAGCCCCAGGCCGAGAGGCCGGGGGCAGCCCACCTCCGAAATGGCCCGAGCGAGCCCCAGGCTCCAGGCCCCGATAAGCGGCCGCCAAGGAGTGAGCCGGTGTGTAACTATGTTCCAATTTCTTTCTGAAAAACTCTTTATTTAAATTCATTTCTTCTAAACAAATTAACATTATGAACTCCATTTCCACATAAAAGTGTCTTCTCCTCTCACATACAAATACACAAGCACTATTTCCTGTGAGACTACTTGTAAAGTAAAACTCATGAGAAATAAAGACTTCACTTTTGTTTCAAGATTTTCTGTAAATTCTGTATTTGACAAACTGTGTTAATTTATCAAATGATTTTGATATCAAAAATAAAAATCTAAATAAAATAAGAAGTAACACACAGAGAATGAAACTAAGACATAAGGGCTTGACACTTGGACAGGGGAGAAAAACACAGAGGTGAAACTAGGACAGACATGAACAGACCAGAAATTAGGGAACTATAAATTGAACTTAAAGGCACTCAAAATGTGACATATTCTGAAACTAGAACAAATTACCTTATACATTCAAAGAAGTACATAACAAATTCAACCTTCACAGACGACAAATTCAAAACAAAATTCAAACAATGGGTTGAAGACCCAGGACCATGATGATCCTAAACCAAGGCACCTACACTGTGCTTGCTGACTTCATGTCAAATCTGTGCATAGACTAAGCTTTTGGTTGAATTGTGTTCTATATTTAACTCCCTGAAAAGCCTCCAGTTAATCAAAAATACTGCAGCAAGAGTCCTGACAGGGACTAGAAAGGGAGAGCAGATTTCTCCTGTATTGGCTTCCCTTCTGTTATACTACATTTTAATTTGCTGCAAAGTCTCTTTCCCACTCCTGGAATTGCAGCTACTACAACACTCAAAGAATATCTGCTGAGTCAATCAAATTATTTCACTTTCATCTGCTGACAAAAAAAAAAAGCTATTTTCACATCTTGTTTAAGACTATATAACCAATTTTTAAATGGATCTACTGTAGTGTAAAGTTTCAGAGCTCTAAAGCGCAGCTGTGACCTTTGACACAGACAGTACCACTAGCAGCGCACTTAGCCATAACGCCTAATGTATGAGTTTTGAGTTATGTCAGGAAGTTCAATAAAGACACACTTTAAAAAAAAAATTCAAATAATTATTTAATATTTCAGGTTTATCAAGGTTAAAATGTTTATTTTACTGCTCTCTGCGCTAAATCATTATATTAACAGTTTTCTGCAACATTATTTTATAGTTCTATTTTTATATTCATTAGAAACATTTATTATTATTTCCTCTGTTTCTGTGTGCAGTTGGTAGCACTCACAGTGAAGAACAGTCATGTGATCCGTGAAATGTCCCTTTTAGATGCTGGCAACACATTTGAACGAGCAGGATAAACCCTGGGTTAACTTAATCAGTTGATAATCTTACTTATGTACAGCCACACATGTATATCCTAATCACTTGCTCACTCAAGCTGCCACAAAGACTGTCTTTAAAAGATATACGGGACTTCTGATGTTTTTAATGATGTCAACGATCAGTTCAAAGTGCAGTCATAGAATATGGAATCTGTTTTCAGTGGGTTTAATACAGGCTAAATAAGGCTACCAATTTTGAGCCAAGACCTTAAATTCAATTTAATTAAGGAATGGTTATTTATGCGACTGGTCATGCAAGAGTAACCTATGACAACCAACTACTGATACCCAAGGCCACACATCTTGACCACACATCTTCGGTATGCACAGCAAATGTCATACCCTAGCCCAGTCATACACACTCACACACACTCTCTCACACACACACACACACACACACACACACACACACACACACACAGAGAGAGAGAGAGAGGGAGAAAGATGCATATCACAAAATTGCAGGAAACAAACCCCTCTTCTTGTTAGTGTTCGAGGCTCATTTATCTTTCTGCCGTGAGACTTTACAGACGTACCAGGAGATTTAAACTGTTGTTTTGTCTACACTGTAGGTATGTTGTAACCACAGTCCCATCTGAAAAACTGTAGTCCTTGAATGAATCAGTGAGAGAATACTAATCGCTGCCTCAAACTGGAGACAGATGTCCACAAATTCCTGGAGTGAGAATGCCCAAAACTATCAGAACAGACTGAAGGAAATGAGGAAGAAGTAGAAAAAAAAAGTTTCATCCAATAAAACCACATATAAATTAGCACAAAGTAATTAACATAATGAGCGAATGAATGGTACATAAACATGAACAACCACCCCAGAGACCTAAGTTTGGTTCTTGCACAACTTATTAATTAAAAACTGTTACATTTATGTGAATGTCAAAACCTCAACAAGTCGCTAAAAGATAAGGTATTAATACTTAATTCATCTTTTAGTATTACTCCTCCTTTGTATATCATTTATAAATGTGTCTATAAATGTAAATGGTTACAAACTGGAATACCAGCCAAAAATTTAGACACACCTTCTCATTTAAAGGTTTTTCTTTCTTTTCATGACTGTTTATACTGTAGAGTCTCACTGAAGGCATCAACACATATAGAAATTATGTGGTAAAGAACCAAGTGGGAAAAAACTCAAAACATGTTTTATGGATTCTTCCAGATTGCCACCCTTTGATTTGATTACTGCTTTGCACACTCTTGTCATTCTGTCGATGAGCTTCAGTTTTGAATAAATCCCCAACAGTGTCATCAGCAAAGCACCCCCAAACCATCACACCTGCTCCTCGGTGCTTCACAGTGGGAACCATGCATGTAAAGACCATCCATTCACCTTTTCTGCATCGCACAAAGACACGTTTGTTTAACCCAAACAAATCTTTTCTGACTTAGTAATGGTTTCTTAGCAGCTATTTTTTTCTCACCTGCCTAAAACATTTGCACAGTATTGTATATGAACTCCAAATATTGGTCAGGAGTAAACATTTATAACTTGATTTAATCAATTTTCTGTTTTGGGGGTGGATTTGGTTGTTAATATTAAATATTTGTTGTTAATATTAAAATGACCATAAAATAGTTTCAATATCAGTTTTGAGATTTTTTTCCCAGTTAGAGCAAAGTAGCGTATAACCCTATAGCTGTTCAGAAAATATTTATGTCCTGCTTAATAACTCTAAAAGCCATACTAAGAGGCATATTGTATTTTTGTTTTATAAAACATGCTATTACTAGGTGCAGAGTGATGTCATTGAGTAGGCTGGTGCATTTGATGAGTGACCTCACCTGACTCTTGTGTTGCAGTAAGGTAATTGCAAAAAGTCTTTGGCTGTGTGCTGGCTTGTTGCTTCCTGTTTTGTCATTTTTTATCTGTACAAACATAAATGCAGGGCTTGGTTTTGAGAATAACTGTGTTCTCTAAAAAAAAATAGTCACTAAGGTCTTTTGGAAGCACTAAAGCTGCTGTATATTTGTGAGGAGTTAATCACAATTTAATCACAAAGTTCACACCCCTCGAGAACAGTGGAAGGCTTTTTACTTTCTTTTTTCTCTTTCTTTCCTCACCCCGCCTAAAAAGGCAGGGCTTATGGTTTCTTGCTTATATAGCTTCACATTTCAAGTTCAACTCTGTTGAACAAACTGTCTGCCAGAAATGAGGGACTTCCTACAAAACTTTCCCTTTAGGGAATTCAGTGTCTTTATCACCATCGTCGGCAGTTTTACTTATAATGTTTTACTTGACAGAGATGTGGTCTGCACGTGCATAGATGTAGCTACAGACTGCTGGATATACTTTTTTATGCCGGGGTTTATAATTTTTTTCTTAATACTTTGGACAGACAAGACATTACACAGAACCTGCAGCTACTATACATTTGTATGTTGCGAAAAACCTGATAAGCAGCAACGTGAACGACGTGATGAGCAGCAACGTGATGAGCAGCAACGTGAACGACCTGATAAGCAGCAACGTGAACGACGTGATGAGCAGCAACGTGATGAGCAGCAACATCAACGACCTGATGAGCAGCAACATCAACAAAAGAATAAAAAATGCCGGGGAGCATTATGTGTTGTTTTCTTGAGTCGCTTTATCAAGGCACTTTGTGTTGGTGCGCTGTGGGTTATTTCTGTGCTCATCGATGGAGACTGGTATGTTTGCTGTCGGAATGATCATTCTGAAAAGCAATCACAGTTAGCCTGCAAAGATAAAACCAACATAACAGCTGAAGAAAATGTGGTCATCAATACCCTAAAAAACGAATCAAGAGTGAGTTTTTTTCTTACTTTATTCATATCTTATAACGCTGTTCTGTCACAGCAAACATTGTTGAAGTCCCAGCATCATCTCATTATAATAGATCAAGCTACAAAAGAAATGTATAATTAATTAAAATAGTCAACAGCTGCGACATTAAAAAGATATAAAAATCAGTGAATAATCAATAGTAATCCAATAATACCATGTATTTGATTCTAAAAAAGTGTCCTAAATACTTTTACTTTACTATGTGTGTTAAGCCAAATTTTATTAGATTCTGAAAACACAACCTATGCACTGTTTTATCTACCTAAGTAAATTATAACTATTACTTGGGGGGAAGGCTAAATACGTTACTTCCACTTTGAAAAATAAATATCCAGTGCAAAATCATTTTTAAATTTTTGTGGACCACATTTTGCAGAAGACTTTCAATAGGACATACTGTATGGCTGCAAAGGGGCCTGAACATCCCCATCATTTCTGCTTACCTTTATGTAAAACTCACTAACACTGCAAGAAAGTCTAACAAGGGCATCTAAGTCACACTGACATGCAAACTCACCATGATGTTGGTTGAGTTTCTCTTTGGAACTATCTGGTCTTTAAGTGATGACATGATGAAACCTGCGTCCAAAAAACGTTAGCATTCATCCTCCAGTTTCACTGTGCAGTGTTGTCAACTCCTCAGTAAGGAAAATCGCTATTGGCTGTCCGAAAAATCACCAGAAGTCGCTAAATGATGTCATTGCCTAATTTGCATAATTGGTCCTGCCTATGTAATTGTAACAGATGTTGTAGGAGAGAGAAATACATAGTGGAAGAGACATAAAGTGAGTAAAAAACACCCTAAAAGCATTTAGAATATATTTATTCTAAATTCAATTTACAAATTTTTTTTCTATTGTCTTATTATTGTTTTCAATAATTCCAACCCTCCCTCTTTATCCGGACTTGGGACCGGGAAAGTGACCCGAAATAGGCACACTGGCGAAGTTACTTTTTTTGGTGTGTGTATGTCTGCAAGGACATCTGATTTCTAAGTTTGCAGTGGTTGGAATGATGTATTTTAGTGCATTGATTTAAGAATCAATGCACTAAGAAAAATGTACAGTTACTGCTGCTCCCACCCTGCGTTGCAGCGGCTTCGCTCATGCGCAATTCATTTGCAGTTGTACGCGTAGGGGTGAATATCTCCTGCTCAGACATCAGCTGGGGGCGACTACTGCGTAAGGACTACCTGCCGCCTGTGAGCATTTTCACATGGGCGAGGTGTCCACAGCAGCACTCGCTGTGGACATGTGGACTTGTTAAAAGTAAGATTGATACGTGCGCTCATGTGAAAAAGTTGTCATAAGTCTCCAATAACAACAGAAAAAGTCGCCAGATTTGCTAGTCGCTTTTTAGAAAAAAGTCGCTAAGGGGGTCTGAAAACTTGCTAAATATAGCGACAAAGTCGCTAAGTTGGCAACATTGTCACTGTGCTAATGTGTTTATAGCTGCGCAGAAAGCCACCATGTAGCACATCATTATATACCAACTAGCCCAACTTCAGTAACCCTACAAACGTCACTGCTGTTTAGTTTTCTGTCTTCATTTATGTCAGAACTGATAGCAGAGCTGTACGTCTTAATTTTTCAGAAATCTCTCAGTCAGAACTAGAGATGGCACGATACCACTTTTTTATGTCCGATACCGATACCGATATCATAAATTTGGATATCTGCCGATACCGATATGAATCCGATATAGTGTTTTTTAATCAACAAAACTGTTTTTTAAATATCTTGCTGCATTTTGTATAAGTTCATACTCAAGTTTAAAACAATAACTACACTAAAGCTATT
>NW_005187617.1:1007052-1008120 GCF_000239375.1 Pundamilia nyererei | reverse complement strand
ATATCATATTTAGGTGGAAACAATACAATACAAATACAATACAACTTTATTTATATAACACATTTAAAAAACAACAGTACACCAAAGTGATTCAAAATAAAACAGCAGGTTGAAACATGATTAATATAAGACCATTAACAAAGTACTGAATATGCTAACAGGTCAATAGCACTAATTACACAAGATTAAAAGTGAATATCAAATCAAACTTGCTAAAAACGTAGATAACATAGGAATTAAGTATAAAATACCGGTGTTAACTAACCAGGAAAGAAAGATTAAATAAGTGAGTTTTTAATCGTGATTTAAATGATTGGATGTAGTCAGATGCACAATAGCTATGGGAAGGTTGTTCCACAGGTTTAAGAAGCTAGCAAACTGACTTCCTTCTGGCTTCTAACTCCGTTAAATTTCATAAATTCTGTTTTCATGGATGCCTGGATGTTAAGCTTAATTGTTACACCTGGTAGAGCAGCCACACTGATCATTTTATTAAAGATGAAAGAATTTAATCAGTTTGTAAACCTCAGTGTTTGTTTGACTTGGGACCTGAAGCAGAGTTTGGATCCAGAAATAGCTAATGATGTCAGACTTAAAGACTGGATTTTTTCACATGTCCCAGCCAATGATTATGGAAAGTCAAAATGTTTGCTGGATTCTTATTTTAATCGATCAGCCTGTAATCAGCAGATTTTTTTATATTTCTTTTTCAGCGTATAGGCTTCTCTGTGCTCTTGGTTATCATTTCTCTGGCAGCCCTGATGTCACTATTTGACTGGAGATGCTATTGCAGCAGAAGACAAGTCTATGACAGCGTGATCCTGGAAGAAGGGGAAGATGTACTGAAAGACACTTTGAGAAAAGCAGCAAAAAATGAGTTATTTAAAATGATCTCTGAAAAAATAAATGGAAATGAGAATAGGAATGGAGGTGAGAATGGGGGACAAGAAGGAAATGAAGGGGGTGGACAAGAAAATGGGAATGGAGTAGGAAACGTAGGTGGAAATGGAAATGGAGGAGGAAATGGAAACACACATAGGAATGGAGGTGAGAATGGGGGACAAGAAG
>NW_005187617.1:1001585-1006516 GCF_000239375.1 Pundamilia nyererei | reverse complement strand
GAGGAAATGGAAATGGAGGAGGAAATGGAAACACACATAGGAATGGAGGTGAGAATGGGGGACAAGAAGGAAATGAAGGGGGTGGACAAGGAAATAGGAATGGAGTAGGAAACGTAGGTGGAAATGAGAACGAAGGAGGAAATGGTAAAGAGGGTGGAAATGAGCATAAATGGACAGAATGTTTTGATGTTGCTGCACAAATGATTAAAAACTCAAGCATACCAAAACTTTCCAAAGAACAAAGAAAGGAGAAAAAAATGGTAGTATGGATCCACAGTGAGATCTGAAACAGCAGCAGAAGTGACTGACTGTCAACATCGTTTACAGCACAGTGCTGAAATTGCCTTGAACGGCAATTTAAAGTCATTTAAAAATCATAAAACTCCACAAACTAATTCCACATGATTATTATTGTATTTTATATTTAAGTCTTTTTCTTATAAATGACTGTCCAACATTCAACTTATAGTTACATTAAAGTTGTTAAATGTGTAAGAGATTATTTAGTGACTTTATATTTGTTTTCTTTTGTATGGGATGGATTTGGACAAATATAATATATAACAGGTTCTCTTGTTCCTGTATGGTGCTGCCCTTAATGTTTGCAGGTAACTGCCATTTTGTGGCATTGATGTAAAAAGCCAGTTTGAGTCTCAGGCTAGGTCCACATGTACACGGGTATTTTTGAAAACAGAGATTTTCCGTTTTCTTTTTTTTTTTAAATCCTGTCTAAATGCTGCCAGGAACATGCAACAGGTGGTGATATATTCCTAACCGTGTAGAAGTGTAATGTCGGTTGACGCATGCACTCTATACTCATATATTCCTTTAACACACATATATACAATTGTCACAAGAGCAGTAAGCCAGATGCAAAGCAGAACACCTTTTACTGTTATACAAGAAAATCCTTAGTACATCATTAATGTCAAAGTTTTTTACAGTGAATATGGTCGTGTTCTTGTGAGAAGTCATTATTCTAGAAGACCTTTTTTCTGAACAAACATGTTGACTCGTGACCTCCAATAAAAGAAATAAAAGCTTGGGAGTCCCTGTAGCAGCTTCAGTAACTAAGTCCAATAAATTATCTACATTTGTGATTTTTCTGCTTTGGAATTTTAGGATCTGTGCTGTGAAAAAAGCTTTAATATTTAAATCTGATCACTTTTTAATACTTGCTGTTGGACTCTTTCACCTTTATGAGGTAATCACCAACATCTGTATGCTGCCTGCCCCATTCATGTCTCTGTATTTTTTGTGACTATTTTTTTTGTTTGTGCCACTATAGTCATTTACATGTCTTGTTTGATTGATGTCATTTCTTTGTCATTTATTTCTCTTTGATTTTTTTTCCCCTTAAATTGCGATTTTGTGTTTCTGTCTTCTCTTTTCTTTGTTGTTGATGTGTTTGCCTTTCTGTTTTCTTCATTTCTTTGTGGTCACTTTGTAGATAGGGCACTGAAAATTTAAAAAAAAATCAAATAATAAGTAAGTGGGGATGGGGATCAGTGTGAAATTCATCTAGTCTTAAGGTCTCTTTTAATTTAAAAAGAATATTAAACAATTAATATGAAACCTTTTTTATTATCTCAAGAACTTTAGTTGACCTGCTTATTTTAAAATAAGTGTATTCAGATGCATGAAATCAGATGATTGTTTCTCAAAATAATATTTATCTGTGTTTAAATAACAATAAATAACAGATTGTCAGATCAATTGAAATGACAGGGCAAAGAAATTGTTGAGCTCTTCTTTTAGTATGTGGCTGTTGTCAGGGGTTTGGGGTCCCTGGCCTTTGCAGCTGGTGAATAATCATTTGGATGTTATTTAAAAAAAGTACCTTAAACTGCAGCATTCAGGCTTCTATTTTTCTCTTGTTTTTCTCTTGCTTCACTCTGGCGTCTCCTGCTGGATTAAGGCTCAAAGTGTAGGTGTATTTTCCTCACCAACCAGGAAACTTTGCTTCTTTTTATTTATTTCAAGGGCGTAGATTTGGTTTTGGCATTGGTGGGGACGGATGATTCAACCACCAAACTCTGCCCTGATTCTTTTTTTTTTCCTTTTTGTTTTTGCTTCTTAATAAAAAGAGGATAAATATACTTGCCTACATATGCTATTCTACGTGCTTTTAAACCATTTAAAATCGCAATTCATAGTTATATGTGAATTATATAATGTTAAATTACTATTAAACAAATATTAAACTAAGTATTTTAGGCTTTAGTTTACTTCAGCCATATTTCATATAAATCAGGTATCATACAAAAATAAAAATGGCTTCAAATACAGTCATGACAATAAAAGAATATGACTTTGGGGACTTAGCATCATTACTTCAGTTATAGTACACCAACATCTGTTATATTTTGGCACTAAGGGAACACTGAATGACCTGCTGGTTTTTGTCCATAAAGCTACTCATCTAAGATTACCACAAAGCAAAAGATCTCTCAGCAACATTATGCAACATTTTAGGCCCTATTGCCCCGATCAACTCAGTGAGCTGAGATTTTCTATTCTAAACATGAACTACGGTTACAGCAACTGACATGGACTACTGGTGTCCCACACAACAACTGAATGTCCACTATGTGAAGCAGCCACACACAGGCCTTCTCCTCTCGTTAACTGAGATAAACTGCTGGCATGTTTGTTTTACATCTGTACTGTCCAGCCTCTCCTGGTGGACATACAGCAGCATTGTTTAATCTCATTTGAGTCGTTGTTAACCTTAGCCATGTTTTTAGTCTTCTGAGAGCACTGAAGCTTCTTTCAGCCTCAGTACATGTGTTTTATCCTCAGATTAAAATTATAATTCTGTGCTTGATGTGCCTCATGTTTGGCCCTGGCTCCTCCCCTCTGACTGCACTAGGACATATTGCCACCTGAGAAAATAACACATTGATTCGTGCCATATAAAAAGTGAGATGTGTCAATTCAGATTCTTTGTCAGATATACACTAATGAAACAATTTACATCAGCAGCCTGACAGATGTCATGATAATAAATACTAGTTAATCTATAGCACCAAATCATCAGTCAGTCACCCGTGACCTCGCCTCTCCACCTCTGTCTGAGCTACAACATGGCAGAGCTGCCTGTCACCTGATGAATAACAGTGAGACATTCCACATACATGCAGTCACACATGTGCTTCAAATACAGTCATGAACCAACAAGTCATCATCCAGTTCCACCTGTGATCTTGTGTCACCATTGCTCTCTGAGCTTTGTGTTGGTTCTTCTGTCACCTGACAAATAGGACATACACGACAATAAGAATAAAATGTGCAGCTGCTTCAGTGTTTCTGTCACTTTGTGCAGATCTTGACTCATCAGTAATGTTTGTAGGCTGAGTGCATTTTTAAAACAATTTGTGCAAACTGCACTACAAGGTGGATATTTGCAAAATCCTGACGACCTCGTGATATTTTGTCTCAAAAATTAACCCTATGAATATGTCAGTACTATTAGGATGAAATTATTGTGTCATCAACATTTTAATGTTAGACATATAATTTTATCAGCCTCTATAAACTAATATCCTGGCTTGCTCGAGGCGCCGTTTTCTCTGACAGTTTCAATCAAAATTAGAAACGCTGCTCTGAGACTGAGAGAACTGATAGTGGTGCCTGTTATGCAGTTAGTTTCCAAAACACGTTATTCGTGGTTACATACAGTTTTAGACTGATGTGGGCCAAAGCCTAGCACAGCCTGTAACGTTATTATGATGGACACATTTTATGAGTTAATTTGGCTTTAAGTGACTTACAGGTTTCTTTGAAAAATACTTATATCCAGGTTCTTCCTCTTTGCTGCCGTCCTCCTCTCCTCCTTGCAGCGCAGGCTTGCCGCTGCTAAAACTAAACAGAGCTCCCTGAAAGGCTCAGCCAATCACATTGGCCATATTTGTCACATGAGGTAGGACTCCAGTAGAGAACGTAATTTAACTCTTTCTGCACCGCTGGGTGAATGAGACGTTGACCGATCGTTTTTTTCTTTCTATCGGGTTTGATTTTCTTTACTCGAATAGATCAAATTATTGGTGGGGACAATTCAATAATCGCTGAATATTGGTGGGGACATGTCCCTCCCGCCCATGCCAAATCTACGCCCTTGATTTATTTATTTATTTATTTATTTAATGTTTTGGGCTAAATTAACAAACAAATAGTAGGCTCTTCTTACTCCAGGTTTTGGAGCAGCATGTGTTCCCATCTACACATTAACCCACCTATTTCAGTAAATAATGGCAAACAATATTCTATGTGTGATCCAGTGGCCTTGCTGCTGTCCTCACTTTTGTCCACTGAAACATTTAGCACATGATAAAATGGAACAATGTGGCAAAGGAGGCACAGAATTGATCAGCTAAAATCAAATATAAAGCAAAGAACATTCCTTGCAAACACCAGTTGGCCTCCTTATTTAAAAGACTGTTAAAAGAAGAGCTGGTGTCTCATAATAACAAACATGCTTCTGTTTTTCAGAATCAGAATACTTAAATGATCCCTGTGTTGTCTTCGTAGCGATTGTTAAAAATAACACAGCATCCACTTATGTTTTGCAAGCTACTGCTCCAAACATTTTATTAACACCATTCTTATGTCACACCACAGACCAGTCTTCTTTTATGTGCTCCCCTGGAGGCGTTCATGAGCTTTCTTAAATGCACTGCCCCCTGCTGGAAAACCTTATCATTACATGAACATCTACATAACAACACAGACTCCCCAGCGCAGTCTCCCGCGTCCCCAGCGCAGTCTCCCACGTCCCCAGCGCAGTCTCCCACCTCCCCACCGCCTCTAGTTCAGTCTCCCGCCTCCCCAGCGTAGTCTCCCGCCACCTCACCGCCTCTAGTTCAGTCTCCCGCCTCCCCAGCGCAGTCTCCCGCCACCTCACCGCCTCTAGTTCAGTCTCCCGCCTCCCC
>NW_005187617.1:997763-999483 GCF_000239375.1 Pundamilia nyererei | reverse complement strand
AACATTCGCACATAAATAAGTGACGTCATATTCAGTACTTTTGACAGTTCACTCTTCGGCCGCTCCATCTTATTAGGGAAATTCCACATACATAAATGTAAATTTTAAAACTCAACCCCATCATTTAATTTGTTTTTGATTGAAATTGAATATTACTTAAACTCTCTTAAATTCAGAGAAATTTGGTTGAATGGCTGCAATCACAGCATTGTAACATAGCGAAAGATGTACCCTTAGGTCCCCTCAGGGAAACCAAATAACCTCTGGCGAAGCGGATGGCACAACACAGAAGAGCTACCTCATCAGGCCAGTGGACACTCTTTCAATGATGAGGATGTAACATCCTGGACAGGGAGGAACGCTGGTTTGAGTCAAGGAGGCCATTTATGTGAAAAGGGAAAAACCATCTCTGAACTGATTGCAGCCATTCCCCACCTCTCCGTGAATGGTACTCATGGCCATTTATCAATGCTCTTGATCAATGATCTTTCATTAATGGTCTTTGATCAGTGGTTGTTGATCAATGGTCATGACAATTTGCATATTAATCATCAAGGAGCTGACCTCACAGCCCATTGTTCATTCAGTGATGCTAGTTTCAGTTATTGTGCAAATGTTTATAAGATTGGGGAAACCTGCAGTCAGCTGAGACTGAAGAAGTTACTTATACATGACGCAGATTTTTGGGGGGTTTAACAGCGACAGAAAAAATGCGTCTCAACTATCCCGATACTCCTGCCCCAAAAGGGATTGCTAAGGGTTTTGTTTAGTCAGCAGTTGTCCTTCTCTCCTGGATCGGCTGGAGCTTTCTTTAGGTGCCTTTCCAGCTTTGACAAAAGTCCAGCTGGGATAACCACATTTACTCAGGGCCATGATGCCACAGTTATGCTTCACAGTACGAGAAACACACATGGAGAATTAGGCTAAGACACGCAACTTGCCATGGGAAGACAATAGCATATACAGCAGACAAAGCTAAGAGACAGAGAGCGAGGGGGGAACAACAGTGGCTGACACAAACAAAGAAAACAAACATGAGACAGCAAGCGAACAAAGAGAACTGACTGAGGACTGACTAAGTTAGACAGTAACTAGGAACTAGAACTTAAGTTACAAAACTCAGAGGCAGCGAACATCAGAATCTCATTATTTTGCAAAATTCGAGCAATTTGGGGCATTTGTCCCCACAGGACACGGTAGTTTCTCATTTGCGTGGGCGCCATCTTGACTCAGTGTGATTGCTTTGTAAGAAGGTGAGTACTGTTAGTGGCATCCCCCATGAGTTTTGTTTAAAATAAGTATTATACTTTGTAAAATGTCCAGGCAAATTACGTATACATTGAGTGTATTCAGATGTTCATGTACCGTCTGATGAGAGTGTGAGGAGTTTGTGGTTTGATGTTTTGTTTGGAAATATCTGCTGTGATTTTGTGCTGTTTCCTGTGTTAACAGAGCGCTCATTCATGCACAGTAATACAAGACAAAGCATTAGCGCTTCAGCTACGGTTTGCTAGCAGTCTTTTTATGTTCATTTTGTCTCACACGTGCACCTGGACCCAGAGATTCCTTAGTTACATGATTATATTTCGAACAATTTGCTTTTTTGTTGCACTTAACTATATTTTAATTTTTAAGCAAAGTGTTTACTGTAATTGCTTTGCAAGGGCCAGCAGCAGAGATGAAGTGGTTTATGCCCTGGTGTCTAAATAAATGGCGCAAT
>NW_005187617.1:993505-997113 GCF_000239375.1 Pundamilia nyererei | reverse complement strand
CATCTGCTTGTTGTTGTGAATGGTATAATCAGAAGAAAGTTAATTTAAAGGAAACTTGGTCTTAAGGAAGGAGGAGTTAAAACAGCTTGTTTTACACAGAGGATGAACTGAGCGAAGAAGATCATTCTTCTTAAACTGTGTATCATGCTAGAATAAAAATATTGAGGTGGAAATGAACATTATAGAATAGTTTAAAGCTATAATATGTAATGTTGTTGATTAAACATAGTCTTCACAAAATTATATGTAATTTACATAATTTCCTCTCAAATTAGTAAAGTATTATGATTCTAAAAATTTATAGCCAGGTATGGGCTGCCCATATAATCCCACCCTGTCCAAGATGAAACAGAGTCAGTGAAGTGTACAGTCAAAACCAACTTTACTGTCAGTTCTGTTCAAATAATTCATAGGATCAAAATGTGTGCAATCAAAGAGATGAGTTGTGAAAAAACAGAAAGCTGTTAAAGGATAACAATATGAGGTTCAGATAATGTTCTGGAGTATGCGGGGATTATTAAATCATATACACGTTATTGCAGTCTAATACGATCTGCCTCAACAGTAAAAACAGTAAACCTGCTTTCAATCATATCGTAGAATAAGCAACCAACAACTGGAGAGCAGAAAGGTCAGGGCTCGCTGTCATCCTACCACATTCTGCTGCACTTACATCCTTACATATCCTCATACACCATATACAGTCTGCACTCACAGTATTCTCTCGCTGGACCACCTGCATCAGGTGCCGGCCGTGTCGCCCCAGCAACCTGGGGTTGTGCAGCAGGCATCATGCATGCTAGCTGCTGGATGGTTTCTATACTGTAGCGCTATCTAGTGGTCATAGTCATATCATGATATCCATGTGCTGTAGAGATTAAAGATCACAAGAGATAGAAGTCACTACAAAATAATCACAACTCCTTCTAAAGTAAGGTATTTTACTTAATGTACCTTTAATTGAAAGTACCACCGTGGTTTCAGATAACACTGGTTCATTTTAACTCCTGAATATAAGAGCTGACTGTGACCTTGACAATACTTACATTACCAGATAATCAATATTCTAAAAATACAAAATTTTCTTTTCTCCTATTACTTCCGGTCTAATCAGCTGCTGTTTCTATTTTCTGCATCCTTTCTGTCTCTCTTTTGTTTCTTCTCTCCATCTTCTCCCCATGTCCCATTATGACACAGATGACAGTATGAGCGCTCCCTGTGTCATTAAGGGAAAGAATTAAAGTATTTTACTTGTGAGCTGAATTGCTTTCCAGCGCTGTGCTGAATTGCCATAGAAACTAATGAAACAACTTCACAGGGAGCCGCTGAAGTCAGGAGCGCTGTAGTGCGCTCAGACTCCCCTGTCTGAGTCATTCAGTCATTTTGCCTTTATTGTTCATAAGGGAAATTTGGTTTGCAGACAGGCTTTGGAGGAAAACGCACAGCAGCTAATCGCACGGCATACAGAACATCAGCGAGGTAAACGACGGTGGATAAGAGCAGACGGGGAGAGCAGAGCAATAAGAAGCCACTGATGAAACAGAGAGCCGTTAGAGAGACCTGTGAGGCGGCATCATTGCATGTACAAATGAAGGCGAGTGATTGCAGCGGGACAAACAAGCCCGGAAGTCTTTTACCAAACAACACGCATGTTTTCAGTCTTTACAGAGGAAAGTCTCTGAGGTGAATCTGATCTGAGCTTTTAGGCTATACAAATAAACTTGACCTCTGACCTGCACTCATGCAGGCTGAGACGTATGATGTGGAGACAGGACTGATGAGGACCAACGTGAAAAGAGCTAAAGGGAAACCAGAAACACAGCATCTCCTGAGATTCTTGCAGGAAGGGATGGAATGAACTCGTATTTGAGTTGTTTGTTTAATATTTCTCTTCTTGGCATCTTATCAAATGAACGCTGGCTTAGTTTCACGTCAGCATAACAGGAAAAACCTGAAAAACCACCCGTTACTCTGACTTCAGAGTAAAAATGCTTATTAAAGGTGGCCTCTGCAGACCTGTTACCTTTCTTTTTGTGTACAAAACAAATCTTCGCTGTAGTACAATACAAAGCAACATGTTAGAGTACTCAGATTACTCTTTTGTTATAAACAGTAGCAAAATCATTAGTGTTCAAAAAATGTGTTGTTTTGTTACTTTTATAAATAAAAGGAAATCCCGTCTGCATGCAGACAGTGTTCGTCAGGAGCTTCAGTGGACTAAGAACAATGCACGTTTTTTTACACCAGTGAGGCGAACACTACTTCACTATTGAGCTATACTGGACCACCTTGGAAACATGGAAGCAGTGACTGGGGAGCTCAGTATCTCTGCACAGACTGCTACCCCTGTGGCCAAGACCCAGACAGACCCACTAGAAAACCAATGAACAGACGGATGAACGTGGCCTTAGAAAACAATTGTCAGGTCAATAAACTAATACAGATGTAACACATGACTATTGGTTGACATGAAAACTCAAAACTGTAGCTCCACAGTGACAAATGAGGCTGGCTCCAAAAGCACATCAGTCCCCATCGACTGTGTTAAAATATCCAAGTTTACAGCATCACAAAGCATATTTACCGCGTGGTACACAAAAGTTTTTCCCATCTATGTCTCTTCCATCTTTGGACTATTTCCTCCTTCGTAATATTTCAGGGTGATATGATTGTTTTTTTAAATTATTAATCCATCTGGATAATTGAGTTAGGGGCACAACTGTTTTTTGGTGTTTGACGCAGGTAGTGTTGATCGGTTTAGGCCTCATCCACTCGTTCATGTTGTTAAACCTTTTCTACTGTTGGAGCATTTTTGAGTATTTTTGATGAACTGAATAATAGTTTATGGTTTTTCAGGGTGATACAAACCACAAAACACGTTTGTGCATCTGGTTTGATGAGCAAAATTCTAGTATTTTAATGCATTAACTAATAAATATGTGTGTACGTACCTAGCACCCATACAGCTTAAAGCACCTGGAAGCGGCTGTTATGATTTGGCCCTATAAAAATAAAACTGACATGAATATATGAATTCAGCTAGCTCATAAAGCTAACTAACATTAGCTGATAAATTAGCACCACATGCATATAAGGTTGCTAATGGCTCCAAGAAGCATAGCAGCAGTCAGAACTCAGAAATGTCAAAAATTCATAAAGTAGTCCAAAACCACTGGGTGGCATCATGGTTACTACTTTTTAATGCTACTTTCTATAATACAGCAAAGATTCAGTCTAAAAAGGTGGAGCCATGGAAAGTGACACATATTATTTTAAAGTAGGAAGCTGTTAAAAAAGGAAAATAAGAATATAGAAAGACGGATGGGACAAAGTTCCTTTCATAGACACTTAAGGCTACAAAAGCAAGTCAGTGCCACAGACTCCCATGGTAAAATCTCCAGCTTTACAACTGATGATGTGATACTCATGATGTGGATGTTATTCAGGCTTAAAGTCAGATGTGTGTCAGCTGACATGGGCAGAATCCTGCTAGGTTTTCCCTCTACTAACCTGAGTCGCTGAACTGGACCTCTCTGTGTGGTACAGAGCACTATTCATCAGACATGGAGGTTTGTGAAGTGATCAAGTTTGGGAGTGACTGAGATGGA
>NW_005187617.1:990383-991656 GCF_000239375.1 Pundamilia nyererei | reverse complement strand
ACTGAACCCGGCCACGACCGAGTGAATACATATTTCTGCTGATGTTAACTGTTTCAGATAACATCTTAAAAGTCATAACTGTGATCTCGTTGCAAATATTGTTTTTCATTGGTAAAATGTGAAGTTGATCACAAAATGTCTTTACAAAAGCTACTGCAGTAAAGTACAGTCAACTACCTATACTAACTATAACTGCACCATTGCTGTTTATTCCCCACAGACTGTTTTTAACATTATATATACTGCATACAATAACATTACTGTATTAAGTGATGTTATCAATGTACGAGAAACCTTTCAAAATCCTTTATGGATCAATCTGGGTTCTAAATAGTTGTAAATAATCTTTCAGTGTTTTCACACTGAGTAAAGTGTTTTAATATTGGGGGGTGTTTCAGTTTGGGGGGGTACGTGCACCGTGGGTTCAGTATTTGCCCGTGTGATGTGATTCTTGGCCACTCGGCTTATTATGTCACCTGTAATAAATACAGATAAGTAGCGAAGGGAAAATCCGACCCTCTCTTTAATTTTATCTCTCCTCACCTGAGAGCCAGCATGACAAAAAGTAGCAACCACATCAGTAATGGTTAAGAAACTGTTGCTAATGGTTACCAGTACTAACCACGATAATTAAGACACACATTACAAACACAGAAAAGTGTTTGTCCTTTTTTCCCTGTGCAGCCTTTATTCTTACGCTGGCTCTCAGTTTCTAAATATCAACTCAAACCAAACCTCAAACCCTGGAAGTCTTTTGGATGAGTTGCATTCATTTGCTCTGGAAGCGCTCCAGAAACAGAATCATTAGTAAAACTCATTAACAGTTTTGTTTAATATTGTCACTCATCTTTGTGTTTATTGCACATTACTTGTTGCTATTGAACTGCAGACTTCAGCCCAGTATTTTCTCCAGTAACATATGACTCAGTTTGTTGTATAGCACGCTTTCAAAAAACAAAAAATATCTTGTACGATCGGAGGTAAAGAAACTTCTGCTGTGAGACTTTTCACACGGAGCATTTGTCGTTGTGAAAAGAGCACAGCTGGAAACAGCTGGTGGAAATTTGTACGTTAATGTAACTTGACTTTAAAAAAACATGCAAAACTAGAGAAATTTCAAATGGGTGTTCATCAGTTTATCACTTTTACAGACTTGCTGACCAATCAGCTTTATTTATCTCACATCTCCACCTACAGCAACCACAAAGATAGATTTAAAGCCAGAACGTTATCGCTGTGAGGCAACAGGGCCTCGTGGAGCTAATCTCTGCAT
>NW_005187617.1:987668-989819 GCF_000239375.1 Pundamilia nyererei | reverse complement strand
TTATTGCTGCACAATATTAAAGTCCTAGATGCAGCTCCATCGTCGCGTTATTTTGGGGGGTTTTGTGCAATTTTTCTCAAAATTAGGATGAGCATCAGCCCCTATTAGTTAAATGGAAGAATGCATCCATCATTTCTGACAAAAATAAAAGCAGGCCATTTGTTTTTTAGCCAAAAGGAGAAAAGTTGCTGGAAGCTAAAATGAACTCTTTGATCTGCAACCTACTGAAAAGTCTCCAGATGAGTTTTACATGTTTCCAGGTGACTCAAATGTGGAGTTTATGGCTCCATAAATGATTTGAGTAAGATTTTCGTTTCTGTTACTGTTTTTAATCCTAATATAGAATATGTAAAGTAATACGGGCAAACTTCTCAGTCTTTGTTAGCAAGCGTGTAAAAGTTCAAGTAAATTTAGCTTCCACTTGTCTTTAGGCTCCAGTGACTATTTAACCTGCCTGAATGCAGGTTTTAGACGCGTCTGCAAGATTAATGCTAGGTTTGTTTTGCTCTGTTAATTTCACAATATTTTCTAGAAAGCCTGATCCAACCCTTCTACTTGGATGTAGGAAGAATATCTTGAATATTACTAGAGATATATATTTTGGAAAGAAAACCAGCATTTTTGTGCTGACTACAGTAAGTGTGGTGCAGCATAGATACATAAATTGCTTTTGTAACAAAGCAAACAGTCGCTGCTGATTCCCCTCTGCACTGATCCAGTCCCACATGCTCTCCACTTCAACAGGTGGAGTAAAATGCTTAGTATTACATTCTTTATTTCTCCAATTTAAAGTCATATTTAGATTAAAACGAATGAGAGCAGCTCATAAGTACAGTGTGCTGCTCTTCAGTAGGCTTCCAGAAAGAGCCCAGTCAAAAGTGAGCTTTTAGGGAGATGGGAGATAAAACAGGTGGCTCGAGTGGAGTTTCACGATAAAACAAAATAAAAATGTTCTAAAGGAGCAGAAAGTCCTTTAAACAAAGTCACACATTTGGGGTTCAAAGGTCCAAAGGACAGAATTTTCCATTGTCGAGCGACGAGTGAAAAACAGTGTGGAGGTGTGAGGTTGAGTCAGTGTTTTCTCATAAAAAGGGTTGACTTTTAAGTTTCCTCTGTGGTAAATAGCCATCAGTGTCAGGGGGTGCAGGCTAATATTCCTGTTTGTTATTTTGCTGTTTTATATGAATGCGTGTTACATTAGTGCATGTTCCTGTACTGCTGCTGTTAGCGATGTGCTGTGTGATTTGACATGAATGATTCATGAGCAGCTGTTGCTGGTGTGTTAATAATCAACGCCCGGAGCATTTCACTCTTCCTCTCTTTCATTATCTCTCCATCTCTTTTTTCTTCTTTTTCTTTCTGACTAATTTTCTCTCTCACTCGTTCTCTCTCTCTTTCTCTCTCTTCCCTCAGGTCTCTCTGCCTCTCCCTCTCTACCTGCACACCTTGAACCAAGGTAATAACAGCCAGAAAAACAGGACAAGTCTATTCCTGCTGCTTCTTCTCTCTTTCACCTAATGTTCTGTTTTTTCTCCCTCGTTTACTATCACTTTCCCTCTCCGTTCACTTGTTTCTTCTTGCCCCCAGTGTGTCAGTAAGTAATTAGTTTCATTTGAGGAAGGTGGGAAAGAGAGAGAACAAATGGGGAGCGCCCATTTATTCCAGTGCTAGTTAGCGATTTGCTGAGCTGCTGATTAGTTTATTAGTTGTGCGAGTAAAGTGAGCAGGAGCTTCAGTATCAGAGACGGATTTACATCTTACAGACCTGAATTACACAGAACATCATGGCTAAGAAACATCTGGTAAGCTTGATCAATTTCAGACATTCTTCTCTTCTTATCTCTGAAAACCGTCGATAACTCTTCGATAACTGTCCCATGTTTTATCTCATGGGACCTAAAAAGATGAGTACTTTTAACTATAGATATAACCCACAGCAACAAATTGTTTTAAATTTGTTACATGAGTGTAATTAGAAGCTCGAGAGGATGCGGTGTTTCCAGGAAAATGTTGTGCACAACAAGCAACCTCCTGAAGATTTAGCGTTTGCTATGGCCAGGGGTGTGTCCAGGAGGGGGGGTGTGGTGTTCATGTGTGTGTGTGTGTGTGTGTGTGTGTGGGTGTGTGTGCGTGTGTGGATTGTAGGACTAA
>NW_005187617.1:984988-986942 GCF_000239375.1 Pundamilia nyererei | reverse complement strand
CTGCCAGAGTTTGCATGGGTTTGCACCGTCTTGCCTCTGTGATCTTTTAAGTTTACACATTATGTCAAGATCCCTGAGGTCTGCTGAACAAATGCCCCCAACTGTCCCGAGGTCCAGATTAAAGCACAGAGGAACAAATAACTCCTCACCTCAGGACCTCCCTAACATTAAACCCATTTTTTATATCTGCTATTTATTACTGATTATCCAGAATTACTTAAACCATAACCAAAGAGATAAGGTGCCTCTGCAGCCAGAGAGCGTTAATATGCATTTTTTCTTATTGTCAGTTTGCACTCTGGGGTTCTTATAACATTTACTGTTTTCTAGGTAAAAGCCCAAATGAGCCGTGCACAAAAAGAAAACAAAAATTCATTACAGCAAGACGAGAATGTTTGACATCCATGAAAATCTGGTGAAACTCGATTGTCCGTTTCCATCTAACTCCTATCTTGATTCTCTGTTAAACAGCACTTCTGAGAACTTAAACCAGTTTTGTGAATGCACAGATAATGTACGTGTTGATTTGTAATTCTGGTTTATTCCAGCCTGCTGTGTTTCCCATTGATGTGTCTATTGCATCTCTGTGAATCATCCAAACTTTGCTAAGCTCGTGGTAGTTTTGACTCATGATCGAGTTGCATAACAACAGCATCAAGCACAAACTCTCTGCAGCTTTCTAAAGAAACACATTTTGTGAAGTTCAATTCAGTCTAAAAAATCAAAATAGTAATATATGTAAGTCTGGCCTTTATGTTTGAGTCTATTGACTGAGGCGTGTGTTTGTATGAGTGTGTTGAGTAAGTGTGGGCGTGCTGACTTCCTGCTATGAGGAAACTCTCTTCCGATGGAGACACGTTGAAACGTTTCAGGTCCGAACTGATGTGGAAACACACTGAACAGTGACAACACACACACACAAACACAGACACACTTATTTACACACACTTGTTTTCACTTCATCAGGGTTCAGGCTGAGTTTGCTACCAGCGCTCATCGGGTCTCGTCTGTCGGGTACTGATGGCAGATCTGTGCTCCGTCTGACGAGAGCGCTGCCTCATCATCGCATTAATAATTTGTTCAGTATGTCAGATGACAACAACGAACTGTTGCGATCACGAGGGCTGTCAGCAGCGACACGTGGAGTGTGATCTTCTTCTTTTGTTTGGAAACTCCTGAATGGCAAAACAGAACAGAAATTTAAGTTGAAGTGAAGCTGAGAAGCAACAGAGGAACAGAATGGTGAGTGCAAACACACTTTCTGTTTTTGGAAAACTGGCCACAACAAAAAGGCTTAGAAATGCCAAAATGCCGCTTTATTCAGTTTTCTTGCACTGTAGCTTCTCTAATTGTATACAATTAAGTCATGCAGTTGCAGAGCCACATGTTTCAGCATGGGGCTGTAACTGTTATTCATCTTATGCTGCCTGCATTCTGCTGTAATAACAATGACAATACAGGTTCTCAGATATTATTGCTTGATTTTTCATACAGTGCTTGTATTGTTAGCTGTTATAAAAAGCAGTGGGAAATATCTGTTGTACTACAGGCCCATGAGTCATATTCAGTATTTTTCTCTTATGATGCATTCTGAGTTACTGTGACCATAATTACATGATAAAAGCTGCTAATGTCTTCGTATTTCTTCCTGACGTGCCTAGACTGATGTTGTCACTCAACCAGGTTGGGCTAGAGGCAAAATGGACCTGAATCTTTGCCAGACTAGAGCCAAGAAGAACTACTGCTGATCCAAAATGCACAGGAGCAGAACACTAACAGGCATACAACAGAAGCAGCACCAGATGCATGATCATCTATTCAGAAATTCAATTAGTTATCGGGATGCATCAGTCTAATAGTAATAATGCACTAAGAGTGGATGTGAACTCACAGAAAGTCATTTATAAGCAAATTTATGTAAAAATGGACAGTCTCGGTCGTTGTGTCCTTGGGC
>NW_005187617.1:981570-984558 GCF_000239375.1 Pundamilia nyererei | reverse complement strand
TGGCGTTGCTTTAAACGTAATTCCCAGTCAGCAATCTTTCTCAATCTTTCTTACTTGTATTGGCAAGTCACTTAAGCCTGTTTTACATTTTTGTGTAGATCTCACTGGCTGATTTTACACTGGAACATCACCTTTGTGACGTCTTAGTTTTTTGTGAAGCAGTTTTACACATTTACAGAAAAAACAAGAAAAAAATCATTTATCTACAGTTTAGACTAAAAATTAACTTCAGAAACAGTGTGTACTTCTTTTCCCAGAGTTCAGCAGACTTTGGTGGGTGCAGTGACGCTTGAGCATAGTGGCTGCTGATTGGTTATCAGCAGCTCTGATTCGCACGATCACTCTGCCAGCCTATCCTGCTTCCTGGTTACTGAAAAACTAAATGATGTGGTGATATTAAAGCTCCTTCTCTCTCTGTACTGCAGCATGCTGTGGTGAGGCGCAGATAAGGAGGACCCAACCACTGAAATACACCTATACTCACCATGAGCATGTCAGCAGTGCACTCCGCCTCCCCTCCTGCTGAGGAACCAGTGACACCCCCACCCTTGACCACACCTCCTCGCAAAGCTTCAGTCCGGCTCCAGGAGAGGTGAGCATTAACTATGCATAATCTTGCTTTCTAAAACCCTCAGTCCTCTAAAAATGTCATTTTTTAAATTTACACTTTTGTGACTAAAATGTGTTTGTTAAAACTCTCAATATATGTTTTCTTTAGTTAGTTTAAAATTGCTATCAATCATCTTTTTCTCTTGAATGTTTTCTTATTTTGCAGGCGGGGCTCTAATTTGTCTCTCCTTTTGGATGTGAACACTTTGGGGGTGGAGACTGTCTGTTCTGTCTCCACCCCAAAGGAGGTGTGGCTTCAGCTGCTTCACACCTCCTCACGACCACTCACACACACGCTGCTGCAGGAAGCTGCCATTGACACAAATACGCTGAATGTAGAGTACCAGGTACACTCAAAACATTGCAAACATTCAACACATTAAAATTAAGCAGAGACAAAAGGGAAATATGAGGTGAAACAAACTAAATATCTGCAGGACTTTGAACTGTTCCTGCTGTGCATGTAACACGTGCCAGCAGTAACTGCTGATTCTGGATTGGACGTGTTTTTAGGTCTACCTTCAGTAGATTTGTGATTTGCTTCATGTCTTACAAGCAGCACTGTGTCAAAGTCTAAACTGGCCCAACTTTCATGTTGATGATTGTCACTGCTGAATATTAGTCTTCACTGTAAAAGATAAACACTGCAGATGGCTCATCAGCTCAGGATGATGGGGTTGCATTCTGAAACTTCTGAAAAGTTCAGGTTTTGACACAGTGAAGCACAATCACTTTGTGTTGCACTTTGTACTGTCATGGACAATGGAAAACCCCTCAAATTGCTCATATTTATTGGAGTCTTTTGCCCAAAACAGTTGAAAACAAATGTCTATGAAATTTTTTACCTTCCTCCTCTCCTTCCTGTTTGTCTGACTGTATGTACCTGCAGTACAAAAGCAAAGCTATGATATCTAGAAAACATCAGATCCACCAATTACCTTAAAATCCTGAACATTTACTCCAGAATTAGTGCTTTCTAGCAGGTATGGAATAGCTTTCTGAGACTGTTAAACTCTCCAACTTTCAGGACAGTTTTAACATTCATTAATATTCCCGTCTCCCCAACAGAAGATCCCTCCGAACTTTGTGAACGCTGCTGACCTCGATGTTCCGGGACACATGATGAAAGACCGATACAAAACCATCCTCCCCAGTCAGTTACTGTCCGTCTCACCTCAGTAGAAAAGCTCTTGGTGTGTTTATTCCCATTTATCACCGTGCGTTATTTGTATGCTTGTCTTTAGACCCTGAGAGCCGAGTGATCCTGAGGAACCCGGACGATGAACCTGGGCCTGATCGCTACATCAACGCCAACTACATCAGGGTAAGAGTCTAACATTATTTCTTACCAAGTCAACTAACCCCACAGATTTCTGTCATCTCACACTCTATGTCAGGTGGGCCTTTCCCACCGACCACATCAGGTCTCTGTATCTCCTTTTTTGTCTCAGCACAAATGAGCATGTTGTGCTTTTGTGGTTTTAGTTGCTAATTTTAATGGTTTAATGAAAAGTGTGATATATTTTCTGGAACTAATATATTTTTTATTTAAATAAAAATTGATAGTATACACTCATCAGCAAACATCTAAGCCACAGGATCACAGGAAAGAAGCTCAAAGGTTCTGGACATGTGGTCAAGATGATCTGGTGAAGTTCATTCTGAGCATCAGAATAGGGAAGAAAGATCATTTAAGCAAATTTGAATATGGCAGCTATTTCAGGAACTGCTGATAAATACTGGGATTTTCACACACAGAGTAAAAAAAAAGTCATAAAAAGAGAAAACATCCAGTGAGTGGAAGTTCTCAGGGTGAAAGGTGAATGACCGGACTGGTTTGAGCTGATAGGAAGGCAACAGTAACTCAAATAACCACGTTTCAGCCAAGGCACGCAGAAGAACATCTGTTAATGCACAACATGTGGAAACCTGAAGCAGGTGGGCTACAGCAGCAGAAGACCACATTAAGTATTCTGGAAAACAGAAGGTTGCCTGGTCTAATGAGACCGCCGACATGTTTTCTGCTGCAACATTTGGATGGTCAGAATTTGGCATAAAGAACATAAACATAAACATATTGTTGCTGACTATGTCCATCCTTTCCATCTTCCGATGGCTGCTCCCTATGAAATTTCCATGGCTTATTTCCAGTGTTGTTTCTAAAAACAGAAAAAAAGACAGAAAGTGACGGTTAAGAGGCTTTTTAAATCAGGCTCATGGTGGTTTAAAAAGACGTGTCAGAGGTCCTTATCACATTGATCCTTGCCGTACCGCAGCAGAGAGAAACTGAATCCTGGACATTTCTCCTAACTCTAAAATTGTGCTGGGATGATTAGGACCCTCTAAAGGCTTGCACTGTCAGAGTCTGGGCTGTCATCT
>NW_005187617.1:970555-981256 GCF_000239375.1 Pundamilia nyererei | reverse complement strand
GTGTGTGTGTGTGTGTGTGTGTGTGTGTGTGTGTGTGTGTGTGTGTGTGTGTGTGTGTGTGTGTGTGTGTGTGTGTGTGTTGGACAGCTAAACAAACAGAAACTCAGATATGAGCCGTCGGTTTGTCAGCGTGGGAGTTTGCAACCAGGAAAACCACAGGAAGTGAGGGAGGAAGTGACATGTCCCCGACTCCCCCTCCCCCTGTCTTCCCTTACGGCCCACGCATCCCTCACACTGTGCAGCCTCAGCTCAATTTGTGTGTGTTTGTGGAGTGTGCGCCTGTGTTGTTAATTTTTGACAGTTTTCATGAAGCACCTGCTGCCTCTGCTGATGTGCAACAACAAGTAAAAAGTAGCATTCATTCATCTGCCCGTTCAGTTAAACTCCTGTTATATTTGGTGGCGTGCTGGTTGGACCCTTGACAGTTGTTATTGAATCTGAATCATTCACTTCCTGCCCTGTGAGGCCAGGGTGGTTTTAGAAGTCTAGGGGATATGATGAATGTGTGTGACAAAAACAACAAGTGACATTTCTTAATCTGCATTTGCATCCATTTATACCAACCTGAGAAATGAAACAACACGAAGAAAACGGTCAGAGTGCATCCAGCTCTGCTGGAAAATACCTCATAGTTGATTTGTGCAAGCCTGTTCTGGAAACGCCTGGTCCACAAGTCAGCAAATGCGCTTGTCAGTCACCTAATCAGAGCTGAGATGGAAACAGAGAACACTAAAATAGAAATTAGGATGTAAAACATGCTTTAAACTGTGGCGTTGAGGCTGGGTGAACTGTGCTTTGTCTCAAAGACACAACTGCTGCAGCTACGATGCTGAAAAGGTGTCCCCTAGATGTCTCTACCACAAGTACAGAACTCTGTGGACTTTCTCTTTATTTTATTTGACAACTAAAGTCTCAGTTTCCTCCAAAATATCATTAAATGTTTCTTTCCTATACCTACATTTTTGACACTAGAACCTCCAGTGGTTCTAGTGTCCTGGTATTGACCTCAGAGTAAAGCATTATACTGTGAGAAAGTTTACTGACTGATTGTTGTGAGATTTGATGCTCTTTATGTGGCAGGGCTACAAAGGGGCTCCCAGGGCCTACATCGCTACCCAGGGGCCCATGGTGCACACCGTGGGAGACTTCTGGGACATGGTGTGGCAGGAGAGGAGCAGTATCATCGTCATGGTTACGAGGCTGAAGGAGAACAACGAGGTGAGGAGACACAAATGTTGTTTCCCTGTGTTCATTTCATCCTTTTGTGTAATAGCTGTGCTGTACCGCAAATTTGTGGAAAAACAAACTGAAGTAGTGACATTATGCAGCGACACACCCTCCTCTGCACTGCTGTCGCTCTTGAGACACTCCCTGGTTGTCCTCATTTCACTGGATCTCCTCCATTGTGTCAAAAGTTCAACCTGAACTTTATTTCGGGGGAACAGGATGACCTCACGGGGTACCACATCTGTCAGGTAGCCTGAGTGATGAGCAGCCAAAATTGTTGTGGACTGTCAGTACACTGGGAGCCGTTGTATTCAAGATGGAGCACAGCAGCGCCTTTTCACCAAGGTTCAGATTGATTAAAGTGACAACGTTAAATTAGAAGTCGCAGCTGAATTCGCTGTTGCACAACAACACAGATATCGCACAAAATAACAACCACAGTTCTAGTCATGCATGTTTACTCACGCAGCTTCCTCTGTATTAAGAAATTCTGCGTGGGTGATTGGCAGGCCAGCTTTCATCAGTAAACACGATGTACAGAGTCCATTAAAGAAAGCTGCTTTTTATTATTATTTATTATATTTATTATATATATTTATGTTGTATATTTTCTACTCCATTTAATGTGACTTTATTCTTGTATTCTACTGTGCACTGAGCTGTGCATTCATGCTACATCCATCTGATTATGGATCTGAACACTTGGCTGTTTGTCTGTTTGAAGAAATGTGAGGTGTACTGGCCACAGCCGAGAGACAGGACGAAGAGGGTAAAGGAGGAGGACGAAGACACGGAGGAGAAGGATGGGCAGAGGGAGAAGGAAAATGAAGAGGAAGGAGAGACGAGACAAATCGGCAGATTCCTTATCAGAGTGAAAGACAGCCGAGAGAAAGACGGATTCACGGTCACAGATATGGAGATTCAGGTACAGTAGAGTTCGCAGATTTCACCTCCATGAGCCAGATGAAGCCATGTTTTAAATGTTTGTCATTTCTTAAGATCACTGTCTAAATGGATGACTGATGTTATTGCAGTCCTGCTCTACAAAGCTGCACTGCTTAAATGCTTTGTGGTTAAACAAAGATGGACCGATTAGACATCTGCAGAGGTGTTTGGGGTTTTTTCTGGTGAAACCACTCTGATTACAGACTTATGAAATATTTCTTAAGCTTTTATCAGCTTCTTAAAGCTTCTAGAAGATGTTATTAAGTTTGTACATTCATAGCAGTGAGTGGAAGTAGCTGAGGGAACTAAAGCAGAATCATGATCAGTGAAAATGAAATTACGTCTTTTAAAGTTTTTACTATTTCTTTTCCATGTGGGTTTCCTTGTCAGTCTAACAAAAACATCTTTGTAACAAATAAAAAAACAATTCATTCACATTTGGCTGATAAGTTTAGTTACTTAAGGTTTAAAACCTTTTTAAATTTTAGGAAGAAATAAAATAGTACTTTATTATAAATGCACGTTTCCAAAATAAAACCAACAGAAGCACCTGAGTCTGTGCACCTGGTTTTGTTTGATAACTGTGTGTTTGTGTGCTTTCAGCTCCATTCAGAGTGTCGACACGTCAGACACTACTGGTTCACATCTTGGCCTGACCATCATATCCCACAATGCATAGCTCCATATCTAAGGCTGGTGGAAGAGGTGGAGATGTACAGCAAGTCCCTCGTGCCGCCCTCTAGCTCTCAGGAAGTCTCTGCGCCCGCCTCCAGCCCTGGACCAATCATCATCCACTGCAGGTCAGTTTTAGTTTTCCTTCAAAAAAATTGTGATTTCTCAAAATGGATAAAATTGGTTCTGGTTAGTTCACGTTACCTGACGAAACACAGACAGGTGTCATATCTTACTCAACTAAAGCGTCACTTCGCTCGCTTCATTTTGCTCACAGCATTGAGAGAAATAAACAAGTTAGCCAAATAAATAAAATCTGCTGTCAAGCTCCAGTGGCTACGACTCAATTCATTTGATTTTTATTTAGTATATAGCACCAAATCACAACAACAGTCCCCTCAAGGTGCTTTACATAGTAAAGAAAAGACTATTTAATGATAGAGTGCAAACCCCAATAATCATATGATCCCCTCCAAGCAAGCACAGTGGGAGGAAAAACTCCCTTTAACAGGAAGAAACTTCCAGCGGAAACAGGCTCAGGGAGGGGCGGGGCCATCTGCTGTGATTGGTTAGCAATGAGTGGAGGAAGACAGGACAAAGACAGGCTGGGGAAGAGAGACAGAGATTTATAATAATTTATGATTAAATGCAGAGAGGTGTATAAACACATAGTGAGTGAAGAAGAATCACTCAAAGCATCATGGGAAACCCCAGCAGGTCTATTGCAGTGTAACTAAGGGAGGATTCAGGGTCATCTGATCCAGCCCTAACTTTACGTTTCTTAAAAAAGGAAAGTTTTAAGTCTAATCTTTAAAGTAGAGATCGTGTCTGTCTCCTGAATCCAAACTGGGAGCTGGCTCCACAGAAGAGGCCACTGGCCAATTAAATCTCATTATGAAAAAGTCACAAGAGAACAGAACAGCTGTTTATGCTGTTTATGCATTAAAATGAAGAAGTTGATCATTGCACCATGTTTTTATAAACAACGTTGGTAAAAGAGAACTAAGTGCTAACCAGCTACAGTTTCATTTTTCTCCTGCACTGAAATAAACGCAACAAGTCCCACCCTGGAAGGGCAAAAGAATTTTCTAAATAAAAGCTTGTGTGCAAAAAATTTTGCTTCAAATAAAGTCACAAAACATAACTGATTTACAAACTAATTTTACAAAAATAACTTTACGTTTACTTGTGCTTGACGACAAGGCAGCTGTGTGACCATTCAGGAACATGTTTTTAAACTGAAGTATAGACCTCTTTGCACAAGAAGGTGCTTTGCAATAATCCAAAAAGACAATAATACAGTAAAAATATAAAATACATTGTGTACATAAAGGAGAGTGAGGACCATAAACAGAAGTTAAAACATGCATCAATAAACCACTCTTGAAATACATCCGCTGAGAGCAGCGTGATGGTTATGGGTGAACAGACTGCGATGTGTCAAACCAGAGCCACGGCCGATGTGTCGAAAGCTGCTTCCTGCCTTAGAGCAGGGGTGGCTGCCTTGACTGAGCAGCCAACCACAGCAGAGAGGACAGATAAAAGTTTAAAGCGATGGGGCTGCGGTGACCTGACACACGTCTTTGAGTACCAATATGCTGCTGCATGCCTGAAGCACACAGAAACCAGAGATTCTGAGCAAAGAGTAAATAAATCTGCTGTGACTGAGTTCAAAGAAAAGTCAGCACAAAGGTCATGGATCTTACCAACTTTTCTAGAAACCTTCCCTATCATTTCCTCCACATTAGCCGCTTTTTAGCTGAATATCGTAGGACTGTCACAAGACAATCTTTGTAATTGTTCCTGTTCTCAAGTAAGAACTGCATCCAAAGGTGGAGCTCTAAAAACTTTGATTATTATTTGATTGATCAAGATTTTGTTCTTTGTGTTGATGAGACAGATGGATGAGTCGGATGAATACAATACTCATCCTAAATCTACACTGCTGTTCTCCTAACATCTCCCCTGTCCTCCGCTCTACAGTGCAGGTATCGGGCGGACAGGCTGTTTTATAGCCAGCACTATTGGCTGTCAGCAGCTCAGAGAAACCGGGCAAGCTGATGTCCTGGAGACAGTTTGTCAGCTTCGACTCGACAGGTGGGTGTTTTCCTCTCTCTTTCCTTTGCAGTCCGTCTTTAACATGCAGTTGCATGTTTAAAACCTGTGGTCTGCTCATTTGCAGGGGCGGTATGATCCAGACCTCAGAGCAGTACCAGTTCTTGTACTCCACACTGGCCCAGTACAGCTCCCAGCTGCAGCAGAAACAGGTACACAGCAGCACCCTGCCGAGACTGCTGCCTGTGGCCTTCAGCTCTGAGCCCAGTGGTTTATACAAATGTCTAAAAACAACAAACAGATCATTCAAAAAGTCTAGTTTTCTGATTTTCCTTCTTTAAATGTGTTTGTAGATTTATTGCACATTGAGTGGCAGCAACTATAAAAACAGTTTTTGGGGGTCCTGGTGTTGTTGTCGGGTATGTGCCCTATGCGACAATTCATAGACTGTATATAAAAGATGGAGTCAATCGTGGCGGTGTGACCCACTAGTTGGGGCACAGTTTTTTAAACTAGACCTGGGGAGTGTGCCTGAATCTAAGCATGATACTGAGGGACACTATAGGCTCACAGGCTTGTCCATCACAAGCCTGTGAGCATACCCTACTTTAGCCTGTTTTTTAAGTGTATTTGCTACCACAAATGACATGATAAGTTGTACTGAGCTGTATTGAGTAAGTGCAACGGGAGCCACAGTCTTGTAAACAACCAGAAATGCAGCTTTAAGGCACTTCCACACTGACTCTGTTCATACAGTCTGTGGGGACTGTTAGAGCCTCGAGTGGCCATTATTGGCGCTGCAGCCACAGGTTGCTGCCTAGTGTTAATATATGCAGTCATTGCTGCACAGCGCTTTGCACCAAAATAGTTAGAACTTGGTGGGAACTGTTTTCATCAACAGTTGGTGCTGTGGTGCATGTCCGTGGTGGCAGGATGATGTGGTTGGAACTGAATCCAAATAAACAACAGTTTGTGTGTTAGCAATGAAACATGTAACATCAGCCGCACCTTAATCACCTGAACCACAGCAGCCATCAGAGGACAGCTGCGTCTGTAATTTTTGGTTTGAGGTTGTAAACAGTGTACCAATTCTGAATATTTACAGAACCAGCCTGGCACACTGCCTCAGAGCCAGCAGAACCCAGAGGACCAGGTCAGCATACAGCTGCAGAACCTCGAGCTACACAGCAAACAGAACAGGAAGATCTCATAGAACCTGGATAACCAGCAGTGTCTTCAGAGAAGTCCAGGAGAAGCGAGGAGAAAGACGCCAGCAGCAGCAGAACTTAAAGAACTGATGCACCAGCAGGGGGACGAGGAGGATCCTACAGGGGCCCCAAAGAACTGGTGTTTGGCTCCAATTTGACTGAACAAGCAGAGAATAGGAATAATTAGAAGATCAAAAGCATCATGTTCATGACAGACTAAGACTGAATCAGACTAATTAAATAAAATAAGGCAGGAATATTCATTGGCTTGGCTGTGGTATTTTTCGAGCAGCTATTTACCACACACATTCATTTGTTTAACTCTAAATATGGCCTGCTAAGTATGAAGACATGTTTTAATAGTCAGAGCATTTGAGGGTATCAAAACAAATCACATAGATCTCTTCATGAAATGCGACCAGGACAGTTTGTCACATCAGCAGTGGCATGTTTGACAATCACAAATCATTGGATCACCATGTTTCTCTCTTATTATTTGACCCATTCTGTTAATTTATGAAACAAAAACACCTCTTGAGCCTTGTTGAAATCTGCTGTTTTTTGATCTCCTTTAGAGACTAATGTGTATAAAACAATCAGATCAATAAATTATGAATATAAATACTTTTTCACTCAGCAATTTTTAAAGGACACATTCAGCCGACCAGCTCTGCATTAAATTTTTTTCAGAAAGTTTAAATATTTTAATTCTATGTTTTAAGCTTCCAATAAAGTCCTGTGAATAAGTAAGTACACCCTATGGAAATATCTGGACAGCAGGTAAACATGTAAGGGCCCTTGTGTCCAGAGATGAGGGTGGTATGCTGAAGAAAAATGCTTCTTCAGCCCTTCGAGCAAAAATATTAAAAGATGTAACATTCTTCTGTTCAAACAGCGCGCCTCCTGACATCAGAAATGATTTTTCGTTGGTGTTGCTGTGCATTCAAAATTCCTTCAGCTGCCAGCTGTTCAAAGTGAATCATCAGAAAGCAGATCAAACATTCAGGGCGCTGGTGCTTGTTTCTGGTCCTCTGTGTCATGGACATGAAACTGGGGCAGCTTTGCCTGGAAACAATGATCTGTGCCGTGACCGATGTTCAAAGTTTGTTATAGAAAAAATGGTCTTTTAACAAAATGTGATTCTGGTTTCAGATTCTGCCACGTGTACTATTTGTCCAATTATTTTAATTAAAAGCCTTAAGTCCTGCACTTGACATAATCAAGGCAAAACATGACCCATCCCATCTACTTTCAGTGCCTGTATATGGGAAACACTTTATTAAAATTATGACTAATTCATTTTTACATTATGACTTGAATCACGGGTCCATTCCAGGTTCATGTTGAACTCTAAGATGAATGGCTTCATATTACTGGAATTATAACTAAGAGCCTACGATTTCACATGCAAGAAAGGAAACATACAATCATTTCAACAGTAAATGTGCAAAAGATGAATGTTTAAAGTGTTACTAATAATGCATTTATTGCACAATCAATTATCAATAGCGTGAATATTGCAAAGAAAATTGCTAATAATGCAGACATGCACAGTGAGTAAGTGCTTCATATTAGCTTTAATTATTCCAGAAACAAAAACATTTATTTCATAGTGGTGACTGTCCTCACACATAATGTGCAATAACTTGTACATTGTGTGAAAGTTATTGCACAAAACACATTAAATCATATTTATATGATTTAACACAGAGCAATGAGAGAGCGAGATGGACGAGAGAAGCTGACAGAGAGGTAGGTCAGAAGAAGAGAGAGACACGGATCATCGATGTCTGCTGAGGCCCATCATTGTTATACATCTTAGATAAAAACAATTGTTGAAACCTGTTGTCCTTAATTAGATGGCCCCGTAGCAGCTGCCAGAGGGCAAGAGATGAAACAGGTTAAATCGAGGATGCGAGGGGTCCTTCTAAACACTTTTGGCCTTCGTGAGGCAGCAAAGGTGTACAAGCCCTGCTGGGAGGGCAGAGAGCAGCCGACAGTCTTCTTTATAGAGGGGATGTAAAAGGTCAAAATACATATATCTGGTTTGCAGAACGTCATTTCTAGAGATGTGCCTTAAAATTTGATCTGAAATGACTCGTTATTCGTCATTGATAAGATATTACAATATTTACTTCCCTTTACTGCCAAATGTGTTTCACGAATGACGCACCTCACGGTGTCCCCTAGTGGTGGCCCTGGTGCCATTCCCGAGTCAGTCCTTTATGAATTCATTTAAAGAAAGTGCTCCAAGTTAAATAATTATATAGCAAAGCAAACTTTTTTAAAATGAGAATGTGTGTTTTTCTAACGTGATAAACTTCTATTATTATGAAGTTTAAACCAGAAAAAAGGAAAAAAAACTTTTTTTTTTTTTTAGCGTGAAAATCCGAAGGAGGGCAGTGTTTCACTCATACATACGTCTGACTCCTCTTTGCTTTGCTTTCTTCTTCATGTATCAGCCCCACCCAAACAGGAAGTAGCCCCTAAACCCCCCCCCTCCCCAACACGTTAACTAACAATTTAAACGTACCTAATGAAAATTAAAACTGTAGACTAAAACAGCTTTAATTTTATTTACTGTAGAGACCTTCTTGTATACATGTATACGTGCCCACGCTAAACGTTTGTTTAATATAAGGTTTGAACATACGTTTTTTGTGTACTGTTTTATTTTGAAGGGTGCCACACCGGATGTGATGAGCTGCGTTACTTTCGTATTTGACATAGCCGTGAGTAAAAGGCGTAGCTAGTAAACACCACAGCAGACGTCCGAGGCTGAAAACACCGATTGATTAAACCCGTGCCCCGGTACATGCTAAGCCTACCGGTGTGTTTGGTTCTCCCGGTGCCGTCCGCGGTTGTCATAGTGACTGTCAGCCTCCAAAACACCAGAACTGTCGGGGCGTTAGCCAGCCAGCTAACAAGCTAGCATAGCCATCAAGACGTAGCAGCATCAGTCGCAGCTAGCATTAGCATTAGGAGCAGAAGACAAAGATGATAGCCCTTATCAACAAGCTGCTGGACTGGTTCAAGGCGCTCTTCTGGAAGGAGGAGATGGAGCTGACCCTAGTTGGGCTGCAGTACTCGGGGAAGACGACCTTCGTTAATGTGATAGCGGTAAGGCTAATTTTTAACTGCTAGCAGATGTGCCAGCTGTCAGTTAGCATCTGGTTGCATCCATTGTTGTCCTGCAGCGGTGAGGTCAGCGTGTCTCCAACAGGAGTCGATAAGGTGGTTGTTAAATCAGTTTCTGCACAGAGCTGCAGCCCGACTTCATGCCCCCCCGGTGATAGAAGCTGCTAAGGCTTCGCATGAAGCCCATGATCGAGCGATAATTTATGACAACTGCTTTTACATTTGCACCGGTGGGCTTTGGACAGAAGTGAAGGCCACCCTTTGGGACTGGACTGTCATGCTTAGCCCTGTTATCAGGGCCGCTGTTGAGACTTTCATGTCTAGTGATGATGGGCGCCCCCCCCCCAACAGCCCAACCCGACCCTGCCCAGCTCATGTCACTGACCTACCCTATCACACACTAGTCACCCCCCTGTCATACCTCATTAGCCTCCTGTGCTGCCCAGTAACATAGTTAATGATTGAGGGACCCACTAACATATATTGTCCTTAACTCAGTAAGGTTTCCTTGGTTGTCTTTTATTGATTTTGACACCATTATTGATTATTCTTATGGCTCATTCTTTTATTGATTCACCATCAGTTTTCTGTGTGACCGATATTAGATCTGCACATGTTTTCACTTCTATTATCTTTGAGTCTGAAGATGCTTTATAAAATATGCTTTTTTCCCATAAATGCTCGTCTTTCCCTTAAAAAAAGCTAGGAGAACAATGTTCTGTTAAGTTTATATTTACAATTTATAGATGTTCTATGTAGTTTCACTGTGGTTTTTTTTTTAGGTTTAGTGCTAGCTAAGTTTGTTTGTTTGGGGGCGGGGGGTTCAACTTTTTGGAAGCCAACTTTTTGGCCTTCATGATTTCAGACTTTTCTGTGACCTGCTGATATTTTGCAGATTCAGATTTTCTTTCTACGAAACTATAATTGAAAACATATCAAAACAAAAATCAAGCTTCAATGGTGTTTTCATAACAACGAAAATGATTAAACTTTATAATGGCCATGCTGCTGTAGTTGGCTCTGAGCTGTGGATATCCTTATTTTTCATATATATAGGTTTAAAGTAAGTGTTAAAATACAAAAGTAACACTTAGGATACTTCCTGCATGTTTTATTTTAGTGAGAACTCAATATTGTTTTTGTCTTTTCCAAAAGTCTTATTTTTATTGTGGTTATCTGAACGGTTGATTCACACAAAGTGAGTAGCTAAACTTTCCAAATGAACTTTACCAGCCAGTGGATGATGTCAGAGTTACTCTCTGCACCTTTTATGATATAGTCTTTGTATAACTGTACGTTTCTTTGTGTTTTTCAGTCTGGTCAGTTCAGTGAAGACATGATTCCCACAGTCGGATTCAACATGAGGAAGATCACTAAAGGCAACGTCACCATCAAGGTCGATAGCTCCGTTTGCTGCCTTTGTCATGTGTGCTTTGTGGATTCTTTTTTTTTTTTT
>NW_005187617.1:968039-969893 GCF_000239375.1 Pundamilia nyererei | reverse complement strand
GGTCAGCCTCGGTTCAGGAGCATGTGGGAGCGTTACTGTCGAGGAGTCAGCGCTATCGTGTAAGTCCTGATTTCATTAACTGAGATATTCCTGACTATAGAACCTAAATGTAAAAATAAAAAGTGCAAGCCCTGAGCTGTAAAACTGCTGTGGGTATGAGTGGTCAGATTAATGAACACATGTTAGAAAAACCCTTGAAACTGATCTTTAGAAATGCAGGATTCTCATATTAACCCAGTTGTGTTGTTGAGATGTGACAGGAGCGCTGCAGTGAATGTGGGTCAGATTTATGTAACAAGAAGCACCAACGTTGGTTTGCAAAGGCAGCTGAGATGCAGTAACAGTGATACTGAAAGGTTCCCAAACATTTTCATCAACCTTGATATCTTAAAATGTGAAGTTAAGCAAATTTTATTTGTCAAGTTGATGACTTTTTACACAGGTTTTCCATATACTGTATATTAACCATGGACAGTCTTAGCAATTAGTCCTTTGTCATTTTGGAGTGTTTTAGTGACCGTGTTTAGATGAGACGATGGAGTTCTTAGTTAACAGCTAATGCAAGCAATACATAAACTGTCACATTTAACACAAAGATACCTGAGATGCCTGCTGTCCTGTATTATTAGCAGATCATTGAAATAATAGAATTACTGCTGAACAGATTTTTAGATGCTTAACTTCACATCAAGTCATGATATATGTCAAATAATTTCATTAAGGGCTGCTATAGGCACAAACAACAAAACATGGTCAAGAGGCTCATTTCAGACATTGGAATCAGTTGAAGCTCCTAATTATTCTTTCTGGACCTTGATTTTCCTCTAGTGGACCTTAGAGGAACAAGAATTTTTCTCCCACTATTGTGTTGACTATTTTTCAGCCCTCGACCTTCCCACTTAATTTTGTCTTGCTTTTTGTTTTTTCCTGTTGCAGTTACATGGTGGATGCAGCAGACCCAGAGAAGATTGAAGCCTCCAAGAATGAACTCCACAACCTGCTGGACAAACCGCAGCTGCAGGGGATTCCTGTAAGAACAACAACCCAACTGACCCAAGCAGAGCCGAGCTTTCCCACTGAGCCCGACTTACACAAACACAAAGCTGATAGCGACACATGACATTGATGCACAACATGAAATGGGAACCAGCTGAACCTAGCAGAAGCTAAACAGACAGAAGAGCAGTTATCAAGCCACTAGAGGAAATGAGGGGAGAGCACATTTAAGAAATAACCAGAGTTAACTGTTTGACTTAGATCAAGCTCAGGCCTTTTCCTTATTTACGCAGGTAGTCTGCTGTTTACAGCTGCCATTTAACAAGTAAAACTAAATATTGCAATATGTTCCGCTGATTTTTGTTCCACCTGCGTCTCCAGGTTTTGGTTCTGGGGAATAAGAGAGACCTACCAGGAGCTTTGGATGAGAAGGAGCTCATAGAGAGGATGTAAGTCCACGCCAACACGCTGAGTCTCACTTCTGACTCAGACCTGATGTTCCCCTGTGGAGTCGTTTGGTGCATTGGCTGTAGTATCATCACACTCAGTGTCCAAAATTAACTTTTTCACAGAATGCCTAAAAAACATCCAGTGAGCAAACATTTTTTGTCTCAAGGCAAAACAACCTTTTGACGTCACACATTTTTTTCTATTTCTGTACACTTCCATACATCAATATTTGATGAATTCTAGCTCGAAAAACGAAGTTAAATTCAAAATCCTTCTGAGTGGAATACATTTTTCTTTGTGCTTGTTTCTTATCAGGAACCTGTCGGCAATCCAGGACAGAGAGATCTGCTGCTACTCCATCTCCTGCAAAGAGAAAGACAACATTGGTACAACACAAACACACACACA
>NW_005187617.1:965013-966994 GCF_000239375.1 Pundamilia nyererei | reverse complement strand
TTGATGGTCCCATCCACAGTCATTTATTTTTACCAGTATGGCTCATTTATGGGACATCCACACCCTTTCTGGCAACGGCCTGAATGGAGGAACTGGGGATGTAAAGTGGCTTGCAGATGAGCAGCTGTGGGCCGGCTGGAGCAGCTTAACCAGCTCACTCTGTATATGAGATGTGTCAGCTTAGAAGAGCTGAGCCATCAACAGTCTGAGCTTACATCATGGCCAGCCTGAAGGGTACACGGTTTTCAATTAGTGTTTACACATATAAAACTTGTTAAAGAAACGAGCTTCAAGCCAAGAGCTAAAACTGAAAGTTGCTCTTTACTTTTTTTTTTCTTCTCTGATTTCTGTTCACGCGCCTCTATGCAATGCTGATGTCACATCTCTCTCTGCAGACATCACTCTTCAGTGGTTGATCCAACACTCCAGGACTAAGAGGAGTTCCTGAGAAATGACACATTCCCAACAGTACAGGCCAAGCCCACCTACCCCAATACCCCCCAGCTATCCTCTCTGTCATCTACCCCTCTTAATACCGCCTAGCCCCAGTTACCTGATCCCTCTACATCTTTGGATGCACTGATACCTCTTTGTTTTTTGATGAAGTATCATAGCAGGTTGAACACATAAGAAACCAAAGCAAAGCCACGGCTACAGAATTTCCCCGTGTGCACTGATGCAGCCAAAATCAGCACAAGCCCAAAATGGCCCAAACAAACAACCATTTTGTTTCAATAAGCAAACTTTGGGCTGCTTGCCTGCATCTGCAGAAGGATCTAGACGGTCCATTTCTGGTTCTTCAAAGCATTATTCAAAGAAGCATTATGTAGAGAACCGACCTGTATTGTTCATGTATGAAGGCAGACACATTAAAACCTGTAAGTACTGTGCATGATTGCATGGTAAAAGACGACTGACAGCAGGAAAAGTGGTATCTGTGCATCTTTACAGATTCGCACAACAGCCGCCATCATTACCTGATTTTAAACGATCAAATGTTTTTCAGCCATTTTTAGTCTTAATGATCAGGAGAAGCTGTTATTTTCGATTAATGGCCATAAAGACACATGTTAAGCATTATTAGCTGGTTAATGAGCGGCTGTTGTGTGCATCTTTCCTAAAGATTTCCCATGAGCCTTTTCAGCCCCCTCCAAATGCCATCACCACAAATCATTTATTTCTTCTCGTCTTTCTCCCATTTTCCCGTTCTACCTCCATATCTTCCATCCTTCGTATAATCCTGAGAACCTCCTCTTCTTCCTCCTCCGTCTGTTGCAAACTGCTCCTCCACTGTATTCCCTCTCTGTTCCCTTTCTTTTCTTTTGGATGTTACCTTCGTTCTGTCCTGTCCTTGTCACCAAGCCCCGCCCCTCGCCGTCTCCTCTCTCTCTCTCTTGCGGAGTGAGGAGTTAAATACCTTTTTATTGCACTGTTAATTTTGTTTTTTGTAAGATATTAATAATGAGAATAATGTTAATAATCTTATTGTGACATAACCTGATCTGTCCAGACTTAAGGAAATGGTACTTTAACTGAAGAAGTGTTTATGTTCATATCTCTGTAATAAGCTTTTTATTTTCTATTTGTTTTTTTGCTCCTTTTTTTGTTTATTGTCGTTTTTTTTTGTTTTTTGTTTTTTTTTTACTTCATAAATCGAATATGGTTGTCTAACTAGACTAGTGTTTACTGCTCTGAAATGTCTGCTGATTGGACAGCGGGGGTCATGTGATTACATGCAGCTATCACATCATGTTGGCCAAAATGAAACCGTGTAGTTTGCTTGACTTGGAGAAACCCTCACGTATCAGATTTTTATTTTGAAGCTGATCAATTTACAAGTTTTTATACACATATTTATTCACCTTATTAATACCTCACATCAGATTTGACAACGTGTTATTTCTAATCACCACAAGATGGCATCATAAGTATCGCCCATATTTGTTCATCTGACTGCAAATATGGATTAAAAATTATTTGT
>NW_005187617.1:962487-964691 GCF_000239375.1 Pundamilia nyererei | reverse complement strand
TTGACACTTGGGAGCCGTGAGCGTCTACATAAACTCTCTACAGCAAACGTTTGTGTATATATTGAAAACAACAAGAGGACTTTCTTTTGGGTGTTGCTGGTATCAAAATGATGCTACACAGATATCACTTTACTCTTATTTGTGTAATTTATATTTATATGTTCAGTTGGTGCTCAGTTAGCTGGACTTGACCTGCAGGCTAATGTTGAACCTTTAGGTGTCGAGGCACAGTGTTGACAAGTTATCATATAATTATGTCAGGTCACAGAAGGTGGTTGGAAGGTCTCTCTCCCAAATTGGTTTCCATAACGTAGCACTGGAACACGCTTAACATTAACATTGTTTAGGCATGCCACGTCACCCGTTTGTCTCATTTGGATTTCATTTTGGTCAACTCCTGTTGGATCACATGACATCCTGGTCCTGGCAGCAGCCAATCAGACAGGAAAAGGAAGAAGCATTACGTGTTTGTTCTGTAATTTGGTTGCTTTGCTTAAATGTGGTCAGACTGCTTTACACTGTCGCGACGAATAAGGTTAGTCTGCCTTAAGATTTTAGGTAAAGCCTGTGTTCCTGTGACACAAACAAATAGATCGGTAAATATTGTTGAAATTGGGGGAAAAAAACAGGATTCAAACAGCCCACTTTGCTAACATTTTCTTGGAAATCCAGCCAAACCTTTTTTTTTTTTAGATACCCTGCTAACAACCAGCAACACAAACTAATCTCAACACCTCTTGTAGCAGTGCAGTCACAGGAGGTCAAGTGGTTCTCTTAAAAGTGCTTGATTCGTCGAAAACATCAGTTTTAATTCAAAATGTTCAATTTACAGTCTTAAATATCACCTTAAATGGTGATTGTTAAGAATGCTGTTGGCCCAGCTGAAAATCTCTAGAATGGAAGTTCCAACAATAAAAGATTGTGCTTCCAAGGAACTCCACAGATCACGGATCATGTATGCTTCCGAGAGGTTTGCTTGGTAGACGTATGACACTGAACTCTTAAAAATGCCGACTCAGGAAATCGAGATTGAATGTCAGAGGGTGCAAGATGCATGCTCCCACGCCAAAAAACTACGACTGAACTCTAGTTTTTAGCAACTCTGTTCAAAAGCCCTGAGAAAATTAGCTAAGCGCTCCGCACTGGAGGCTTGAGACAGTGCAGCCCTTTGAAGTTGAAATCCGAGCAACTCCGTGCAAAACTTAGAAGAATGTGAGGTTAAAGTTATACAGATATTATTATCAGTGGTATCGCTAAATCTGCAGTTTGGCCTTCTTTATCCCGACAGTGAAAAGCTGCTTATTTCTTAACAACCGCCCAGAGCCAGCGATCTGAAGGAGCTGTGTTCGTGAGCTGGCAGCCCCAGTAGGTGCAGCATTTTCATAACCAACCAATAGTAAGCACAACCAGCGCTAGAAAAGAGAAAACTGAATCTCCCTCAGCCTCAGAAAGCTCTGTTTGCTCTCCAGCTGCTCCAGGTTTCAGGTTCTGGTGTTTTCTGAACCAGACAACAGTTTCTGACTTTGTCCACTCGAGATCTATCAAGCCAGCAAAGTCTTTTCTTCTTCTTTTTTGGTTTAGTCATTGGAGCCATCAGACAGACTTATCTGCAGAGGGGAATTTACAGTAGAGTTTCTCCATCTTTTACTTTTTATTTGGGAAAATGGACAGTCTATACCTGAGCAGTGGAGATTCATCGTTTCAGTTCCACCTCGGCTCGTAAACTCTGACATTCACCAGCCACTTTGACTAGTTTACCGGCCTGCCAAGAGTCCATTAAGACAGATCAGCACCATTCAACAACAGCTGTTGGTTCTTTTTTGTCCTTGTTATTCTGAATGTGTGAAACTTGAAATCCCTCTGCAGGTCTGCTCTGATTGGCTCTGGCCTCTTCTGTTTGCATGCTAAGGACAGGAATTATATATCTGTGGGACCTGATGATGTAAATGCATATTCTGGTGTAACTTTACCATAAAATGGCCTTAATCCAGTGTGTCAACTTGAGTATTACCGTCAGAAAAGTAATGCAAGTGCACAAGGGGAGATGAAGGTAAAACAGTGCAATAAAGTATTGACATGTGCTTAAATATTGTGTTTTTATGACTGAGGAGAATCACACAAAGCTTGCAGTGCTTTTCCTACAGGTGAATACACTGGAATATGGTCACTGGGATAGAAAGTTTGACCAGATTTTTGCTTTTTTG
>NW_005187617.1:961176-962323 GCF_000239375.1 Pundamilia nyererei | reverse complement strand
TTTTTTTATATATGGCAGATAATCTAGTGAAGACCAGTGATCCTGCATGTGCAAAACAATTGTGCAGGATGTGTTGTAAAATGTTTCATGGTCATCCTGTGCGCTTGCGTTCAGAAAGTTGTCAAGATTTTTGCATAAATCAGCAGCAAAAACCTGAAAAATCCACACCCTAAAACATGTAAATAGTAACAGTGTTGCACCTTTCAAACCAAGCTTTTTGTTAATCTTTCAAAAATTACTGCAGATACGTGTGCACCCAGTACTGCAAATCCTTTTCATCAGGTTTATAATTTTACATTGTTTTTTGCAACTTATTGATTTATTATAAGTGAAACAGCTTTCACACCACTTCAACCACTTTAAGAGTTAACATTGCAACCTTCAAGAAAGAGAAACGTACCAAAACAAAGTAAACTAAAATTCAGCGATGCCCTAAGGTTTTGGTTTTTGGTTTTAAGTGAAGCCCACTCTAAAGAACAAAACGCGAAGCGTCTCTGCTCTGATGCTGACTGGATTCTTTGTGCTCATGCTGCTGATTCTGTTGTTTTGTGTGTCAGTTTGCACATGCAGGATGATCACAGTGAGACAGCCTGTCATTTTGAACCTGTTTGTACATTATTGGTTAATTAAGTTGATATAATGTGTTTTAATAGAAACATGCTTGTGTATGATACTAATTAAAAACTATGGCGAAAAGTGATACATTACTTTTTTTTTTTAACCACATTTTATTATATTTGTTTGTAGATAGATAGATAGATAGATAGATAGATAGATAGATAGATAGATCCAACTATAAATAAGTATCCATAGAGTAAGTAATCCTCTAGGTCTGCCTTGAGTTTGCTCACAGTACAATCAGACGTTGTCTGAGCGAAGGTAATTAAATATCGAGCTTTAAGGGGAGCATTACTTTTTTCTTTATTTTGTAATTATTTATTAGCCTAAACAGGTACAAAATACGGCGTAACTGTAAAATTAAAAAACTTTTATTACATACTTGACTGAGAGCTTCAGACTATAAACAAACTGTCAAATTCAGAACTGACTGAGCCAATCAGGGAGCAGTATTGTCTGTGACATGTTGGAAGAAACCAGTATATCTGATGGAAAATCGATGTGAAATTGAGCTGCAGTATTACTGATG
>NW_005187617.1:959962-961027 GCF_000239375.1 Pundamilia nyererei | reverse complement strand
ACTAACTGAAAGTCACTCACTTGACTTTCAGTGGACTAATGACAGCTAACGCTAGCTTTCCCATTAGAGCAGATGCATTCCTAAATATCTTATGTAGAAAATTCCTGTGTTAAGAGCGCAGACAACATAAAACATCTGGGTTGGAAAAATGAAGCCAACGAGGAAGTGCCTTAAACTTGCTTTCTATCCTTAACCCTGCATTCTCTGTGATGGCCAGCAGAGGGCGACTCCCCTGGTTGCAGACAGTTTTATAGACGTCTATGCTCATTGTCCTAAATAAACACTTTCCTTGCGAGATTATGGGTTCCAGCTCTAGTTTGAACATGAAGTTCATTTTATAAATTATTGTATGATGGATGGACATTCAACAAAGCTCTTAGTTTGAAGCATGTCGAATCCCTCCAGCACGGCCTCCCGAGGAATGTATGGTTGCATCACGCCAGCAACTCTCTTACCATTCAGGGTTTTATTTTGGTGGGTAAGTGACAGTTTAGAGGAGAGAAAAAGCAGTGTGGAGCTCCGTTTTCTCAGCAATTCAAAAGCAGACGGACAAAAAAAGCAGAAGAAAAGAAGCTGAAAGGGAAAAAACGGACAACGCTGGTCATTTGGTCATTTGGTTGTGACGTGATCGCACTGATAAAAACTCCCAACTAAGTCTAACCTTATCCTCATTTCTCCTTCTCTGCATCCATCCATTCCTCTCTCCGCAGACCCTCCCTCCATTTTTTTTCTCTGAGCTACTTGTCGACAAGTGGGCAAAACTTCTCTTTCATAGTGTGAAGTGTGCGTGTGTGTGTGTGCGTGCGTGTAACTACTTTTATACCAATCGACAAAGAAGCAGGCCTCACAGTTTCCTGTCTGCAGTACAAGGTGGTCCCACCAGTGTGTGTGTGTGTGTGTGTGTGTGTGTGTATGTATTTGTTTCCAGTGAGAGTCAACCCAGCTCTCCATCGGGGACCCCGTCCTTGTAGCCATGGCAACGGTATTCCCCTCCTCCTCTTAACTCCTTTCCTCATCAGTTTTCCCACAGAACAAAACCAACATTGTGCTCCTGGTTTTCTCTCT
>NW_005187617.1:957570-958901 GCF_000239375.1 Pundamilia nyererei | reverse complement strand
GATTAGTTTGTGTTCATTGAGCTTGGACTCGAAGACACACAAATGCACGCACACATCCTCACACATACACACTTGTTGCTCTTCATTCACTCGGCCTCATCTTGGCGATAAGAGGGCCAAGATTCACACACACTTTTCCAGAGAAGTTCTCCATATCAGTGGATTTCACACGGGGAGCGCGAGGTTGCCTTTTCAGATGCAAAGTAATGAGGACGACAGAGAAACCTTTTTATGTTGCATGCACCAAACCGATCGAGCATTTTTTATGTTTGTTTCCAAAACTCTAAATTTATGAGTCAGCTCAATACCTGAGAGTGATTAGTGACCAATAATGAACTGCAGGACATTTGTCCTATCATGTGGAGCTTCTGAATTCTGCTGCAAACACTTATGTTTATGCTGTTTAAAAGGTCCACTGTGAGGGCTCAGAGCTTTATCATAAGCCGTATACACTGCTGGGCCAGAAAAAAAAGCATTGATATTTTATTGGCATGCATTCATGTTGGCATTGTTTAAATAAGCTCATGCAATGTCACAATATTTAATTCTGTCCAGTGTTTCTTTCATTTTTCACTGAGAGCTTGTATTGATAATAGCAGGGGTCAGATCACTGCTTCAAGCTTCTGCAGCGCGTCTGAAAGATTGTCAGCAGGGTTACGGTTACTCTGTCGACTGGTGGCCAGTCACTGTGTAAAAAAACTGATATCTTATTAGCTGTGATAGATGCATCACTTCATCAGTGTTTCTTCTTCTTATCCAAGGATGCCCATCACTCTGGAAGAGAGTAAATCATCAGACCTGGTGACACTTCTGAATTACTCCAGAGTTCAGTCTTTATGCTCCCCGACAAGTCGAAGCCATTTTTTTTATCATTAGCCATTCTTTGTCACATTATGTGTGAAATTGCTTTTGTTTTCACTTTGAGACAGAGCTGTGAGTTCTACTGTTGATTTGTTATCGTCTGATTTTCCTCAAACGTTTAAGTGATCATGTTTACTGGAGATTCTGGCATGTGATGGTTCACTGCATCCTTCCAGGTTTTAATAATGCTTTGGACCATTTTTAACCCTGCGTTACTAGTGTCAAACATCTGCTTCGTTTTTTACTTTGTAAATAATTTTATGCTCACCAAACACAGTAGCATCTTTTCTGACACCACAAGATTAGACGCCTTCAATGGACTGATGAATTTTGTTGTTTTGGTTTGGATTCATTTAAAGTAAATGTGGCCAAGCTAATGGGAGCCTTTGTTTTTGGATTAGAAGACTAAACATTAAGATATAAAGTACCAGGTGTGTGTGTGTGTGTGTGTGTGTGTGTGTGTGTGTGTG
>NW_005187617.1:954743-957550 GCF_000239375.1 Pundamilia nyererei | reverse complement strand
TCTGGCAACCAAAGAGAAATAATTCCCAACACCATCATCCAGATGAGTGCGATACAGGAAACCTCCCACAGCTGTTATAAAGAAGGAAACTAGCCATAGTTTTTTAACACTGTACAGTTGGGTGTGTTGACATGATTTGTGGGGTCAAGGTCTCCCGATGAGTTTTATCCTTAGGATCTGTGTTTAACCTGTTAGCAGTCGGACGTACCGCCCACGGTACATTGGATGGTTTAGGGGACTAATTGGACTGCTAAGGGGTTAAAGCAGTTTGAATTTGAATTTATTTATTTTAAAGGGACAGTGCAGTTTAACATAGTCCAAGTACAAAACATGAAACTGATGTAACACACATACGTTTATAGCTATTGCTAATTTTCAACAATTGTCCTTTGTTGGGCTTACAATCAAAACAGATACATTTTATTTTATCCATTATTTTTAAAGATTGGTTATATAAGGACACCACAGGCTGAAGTGTAGATGGTGCTGCTTGGGTCCAAACTGTCATTCAATATGAAAAATGACAGAGAAACTTAATTCAATACAAGATGATTATGTTAGACATCATTTAGATGTGCCGTTAAGGCAGGGGTAGGCAACTCCAGGCCTCGAGGGCCGGTGTCCTGCAGGTTTCAGATCGCACCCTGGGTTAACACATCTGAATCAAATGATTAGTTCATTACCAGGCCTCTGGAGAACTTCAAGAAATGCTGAGGAGCCATTTAGCCCTTTAAATCAGCTGTGATGGATCATGGACACATCTACCTCCAGGACACCGGCACTCGAGGCCTGGAGTTGCCTACCCCTGCGTTAAGGTGTCTGCTGCCTCGCCAGGTGACTTAGCTGGTACGTGTATAACTGCATCATCTGCACAAAGTTGGCAGTTAGCTTTTGGACAACTGGCAGGCAAATCATTTATAAACAAACTAAACAGCAATGGGACAAGAACAGATCCTTGGGGAAAACTCATTCTGTTTTCCAACATGGACGACTTTTCTTTATCAACCCTCACACACTGCTCTCTTTTGTGAAGATGAGACTCAAACCAATCAACTGCCTGCTTTGAAAAGTCAAATTTTATCAACTCGGAAAGAAGTATGTCATGGCTGACAGTGTCAAAAGCCTTTTTAGGTCAAGGAACACTGCACCCACAACATTACCATTATCCAGATTACACTTAATATTTTCAACAAAATAGCAATTTGCCATTTCTGTGGAAAATTTTGGTCTAAAACCGAACTGCATTGGATGAATGAGCTGATTAGTCTCTAAGTAATCAATTAACTGTGCTGCCACAACCTTCTCAAGCACCTTGGAAATAATAAATGATCATAGTAATTGTTAGCATTACTATTATGACACATAATACAAACAGAAAATAAGCATTGGCAAAAAAGATAATTTATGATCAAAAACCAGATTACCTCATGAAGATGTGCAGAAATCGGTATTTGTCCCTGGTGGTTGGATGGGTGCTAATGTCATTAAATGTTAAAAAAAAAAAAGTTGTAAAAGTCTTAGATATTCTTTTCCACTCGTATTTATTTACTTATGTTTTTTGTTAATTCTTCCAAAACCCAAAGATGTATTATTTATAATGACATAATCTTTACATTTTACTGCTAATCCTAGTTTGTTTGTTTTTCTGTGCTTTCTTTGAAAAATACTAACAGTTATTAAACTGATGGCAGGCTAATCATAATACACATGTAAGAGTATTATTGTCTCGGCTTGTCCACCATTGTGCTGCTAAAACAATAGAAAAGTTTTTACATTACAACTAAAACTGTAAACATGAGGTTACAGTCATGAAATCCCAAACTTTAGTTTAATCATATAAAAGAAAAAGAGGCTATAAACTGCATTTAGAAATGTAGCAGTAAACACGCACCAACCTCGACTACCGATGTGGGGCTCGAACCTGTGACCTTCCTGTTATGCAACTGCAGCCAGTAGTTGGTTCCCATCCAGTCTGTCCCAGTGACACTTTCGCATGACCAATGGAGGTCTAGTCGCCCCTGTGTGTGCGTTCATTAGTGAACAGAGGCGGTTTGTTCACCAGTTTGGATCACAGGGGCGAGCTCTCATCACTGCTAATGAGAACAACATCTCCAGCCTCCTGAAACACTCTGTTCCTCCAACTCTGACTCAGTCTCTCTCTCACTCTCCCTGTTTCTCCACCTCGTTCCACTCTTTCATCCACGATTCATAAGCAGATTTTAGAGGCGCTCAAATTACATAAACGTACCAAATTACATCAAGTTCAGCACCTCAAGTCTCTTTTTTATTGGATCAGATATTGGTCCAGTCCTGACTCAGAAAGCTGGATTGGGTGCTTACGATCCTAATCGACAGTTTTGTAATTTACACATACATGTGATGAACTCTTATTTTTTTAGAAGCATTCCCCCTTTACATGTTAAATAGAGTTCACAGCCAATATTTAATCCAACTTTAAGAAGCTTTGAATAAACAAAATATATTTTAAAAATTACAGCTTCTTTTGTAATGAAAATTATTAATTGGTGGTGATAATCCATCAGTTGGGTTGATTAGATCACTATGGATGATGTGTGTCCTTACATATAGCCTATTTTCGGGGGGTTTTATCCTCCATCTTTGTGTCTGTTTGTCCGTCTACAGGACGTTTACATTTTTAAATAACCTTCATTGGTTGCTCGGAGTAACCAGGCAAAGACAGGGCAGGAAAGAGGCTCACACAGATTACAAAAGTTTGAGTTTCGAGATTAACAGAACTCTGTGTGTGTGTGTGTGTGTGTGTGTGTGTGTGTGTGTGTGTGTGTGTG
>NW_005187617.1:946500-954723 GCF_000239375.1 Pundamilia nyererei | reverse complement strand
GAGAATTTGGGCTTGTATCCCATGGAGACAGGACAGTAGTGAGGTCATTGACATGCAGAGCAGCAGCGGCTCTGCTGAAGGAAAATCCTCCTCACTATTAGACTGTTCTCAGAGAGAGGATCCCTGTACTCCATTTAAAACAGCATGTTGGACAAATGCTTTAAAAGCTTTAATGAGATCCTCAAACCAAGAACTCAGAGAGGAACCAAGAAGCTACAATTAGGACCTTTAAATTCTCCACAGAGTGAAATTCATACCTGTTTCATTTATTTATATTTACCAAAATACGAAGATTTTCTATGAAAACCAATCAAAGAATGCATAAATGATTTGACACATACATAAATGTATTACTAATTTGAGCTAAAGTGATGAGTCATTTCACTTTTTACTTGATTATTTGGCTGTTCCAGCGCATATATGGGATTTGTTGCTTTTATTTGCTTCACATTGTATAAATTTTAATGTTTAGTTAAAAGAAAATCCTAAACTTAGAAGGACTTGAGTTTTTTCAGTGTTGAAATTTTAAAACAGCTGTTGAATCCCAACAAGAATGAAAAACGGGTTCACTGACTGAACGCTAAACTTAAGAATTCTACAGCCGTGATCTTCAACAGACCTGTGAATATTACATGTAAGTTGATGTTTCTGAAATTTAGCATCACAAAAAAACACCTCGACCAGTCAGGGTCTGTGGAACCAACAGCATGTTGCAACAAAAAGGACACGGTTAAAAAGGGAAGTGAGAAGGACCTCAAACAGGCTTTCTGACAACTGTGGAAACAACAAGATGGATTTTCAGCTGCTGGATGAGGCTCTGGAAACTACCTCTCTCTTTTTAATCTTCTCAGGACCTTGTAGTTGTAGTTCTCAGGACCTTCTCAGGAAGGTCCTGCAACATACAGCAGGGGAAGAACAGTACATTTGTATTTTGTAAAGTCCTGTTTTATAATATAAAACAGCGGTCCCCAACCTTTTTTGCGCCACGGACCGGTTTTTGCCCGACAATATTTTCACGGACCGGCCTTTAAGGTGTCGCGGATAAATACAACAAAATAAAACTAGTACTGGTACTGAAAAAAAGAAAATTAATTCATAACACACGTGAAAAGACCCAGGAAAAGCGAGTAAACGATAAAAACGATAACAAAATAACGCTGGAAACAGATAAAAACCCTGAAAACTACATTTCACACCTGAGCCTCAACTCTCGCGGCCCGGTACCAAACGACTCACGGACCGGTACTGGTCCGAGGCCCGGAGGTTGGGGACCGCTGATATAAAACACAATCTACAGCAGTTTAAAGTTTAAATTTTTGTGGTTTTGGTTAGATATAATATGTCAAATGAACTGAAGTCAATATGGAAAATCACATTTATTTTTGCAACATGAAGAATGAGTCTATGAAAGAACAAGTGGTGGTGCTGTCACTCCAAAAAGAAACCTGCAGCACCCACCAGGTGGTGTTTTAGTCTGTTTCCTATAGTGTGACATATTTAAAAAGCACTGGCTAAATTACCAGACTTTGCTTTCCAGCTGCACGGATTCAAAAGTTCAAACAAACTCTGAGAGATAAACTCTTTTAGCATAACTGTTGTTCCACCTGCTGTTGGTAAAGTTGTATTTTACAGATTCATGAAACAGACTTGAGGAATTTTTCAATTCAGTTTTATTTATATAACACCAAATCACGACAACAGTCACCTCAAGGAGCTTTATATTGTAAGTTAAAGACCCTGCAATGATACAGAGAAATTTCCAGAAGAAATTCTAATTTACATGCAGGTGGCTGCAGGAAGCAAACCTGTGAGTTTCTATTGGTAAAGTTGCTTATTGTGAAAGGATTCCAGTCTCCATTTCATGGCATCACAAGAACAAACTAAGTGTAGATTTAGATTCTCTCTAACAAACATAAAGTACAACTCAAATAATTTCTTGAAACGACCACGGTAACGTTTAAACTCCTGGATGCAGCTGAATTTCATCATCCTCTCGTTGCTTAGCCAACCCTTGGTGAATCCAAAACTTTCTTTTTCGTTTATCAAAAAAACACGACTCCAACAACTGCTCATCAGTAGCACAACGACATGGAAAAGACCAAAAAGAAGTATAAATGGTATTTAATCTTTCACTTTATCTTACTTTATCATTTCAATTTTTGATGTGGTGCAACAGTTTCTACCTTTGTTTCTAATGTTCATCCACATTTCTCTTCTAACAGATAACACAAAATTATGGCACCAAATATCAAATTCCAGAGCTTGGACCGAGGTATTGAAACAAACTGTCAGCTTTTAGCAATTTAAATGTTGAGTTCGAAACTCTCTGTAACATAGTTTTGGTACCAATCCAATAGCAGTCATACTACTGAGGAGTCAAAACATTATCACCACCTGCCTAGCTGCACTCCACAGATGGAGTTATACTCTGTTACAGACATGGACACATGAGTCCATGAAATCACAGACACAAAGTGGCATGTAGAGCTTCTCCCACTCTGTATCTGAAGACAACTTTACGTCATTTAGACCCAAGCAGAGTGTAGTATACTTCTTTATACTTCTTCCTACAAGGTTTCAATGACTCTCCAACTCATCTGTGCGGCCATGGTAATTTCTTCCATATCAAATGTGTAGTAACATCTTTTTACCACATATTAGACCTTGTTACCACAAAGTCAACTTGATTAACATCATCGGTGTCAACAATTGTGAGTTGTAGCAGAGCAGATCTTTTTTTTCCCTCCAGGTTTAATTTGCAGATTTGAAATAGTGACTAAAAAGCACTTGTTTAAAGGCTGTTCTGCAAATCTTAAAATAAGGCAGTCAACATTTTGCAAAGTTAGTATGACTAGTTTTTACTGGCACTTAGAGCCCTTTTCCACTAGTACGGATCTGCTCTGTTCAGTTTAACTCGGTGTTTAGGGTTTCCCCTGGCGTGTGGTATTAACAGGTACCAGGTATTTTTTAGTATCTACTTGGCTGCCGTTCCAAGTCCAATCCAAAAAACGTGATGTCAACAGACTATACCCCACCAATTGGCTAGTCAATGCCGTCACTCAGTGAGTCACGAGAGTGAAACCCAGCCATTTTTGAAACCCAGCAACGAGGGAAACGGCTCCACAGAAAACAACACCGTGGTCCCGGAGTCTGACAACAACTTTTAAACTGAGCAGCAGGTATACCATCGCCCCCAACACCCTGTTTGTTTCACATCCAAGTGTCATCACGGGACTGCATTGCTATACAGACCCTACGCACACTAGGGAGTACCCAATTGTAATGGAAAATAACCAAAAACCGAGTCGAGTCGACTGGGTATTAGTGGAAAAGGGCTTTTACAGTCAGGGCTCTGGGCAGGGAAACAATAAGGCACCATCTGCTGAGCCAATGGTCAGAAATTCATCATGGTGACATCAAATATTACAAATGCATTCTTGTGACATACAACAAACGAATAACTCATTTCCTGCCATACAAATATGTAATTAGTTACACATCTAGCATTAAAAATAAGCTACATTCATGGTTCTCTTTCTTCTTTTGTTCTAGTTGTTTGAGATTGACGGTCTGAGTGAAAGCACTGTGTTAAATACAGATTACATCTCTTAAAACTACACAGCAGAACCTCCTGTACAAACAGAGCACCTCAGTATTGAGAGGGTGAGAGTCCTGTTCAAAAACTCTTCAGATATCCTCCTCGTTTCACCACTTTCTTCATCTTATTGCTTCAGGATGGGTTTGTGGCCTCACGAAGCACCACATCCTTTCCCAAAACAGAACCCATAGAAATAACTTTAAACACATCCTGATTTTCCTTCCACAAGTGCATATTATGCATATATGAGCTGCACAGTTCAATAAAATTCTTCCCTGGTTGTTGCTGAACAGATGCTGCAAACATTGCTGAAAGGCAGCACTGCACTGGAGGCAGAAATAATCTAACCTGAACCCTTTCTTTAAATTGTAGATGATGCAAAAGTGTAGAAGCAAAAACTCTCAAGATAAATGGTAAATGTTTGTTGTCAACTTTTAGGAATTTCCATTGATTTCCATCAAAGTTCTTGGAATTTTCTGGTTTTCAAAGAAAAATAGTTTTAAGGTCTAAACTTATTTACTTTTGGTTGAAACGTTCAAACATTTCTAAAAGCATTTTTAAACACTTACTCTGTACACAAAGAGCAAAGTTATGTGAATATGAGCCGCTCATCATCCCACCCATAAACGAACTGTTCCAAAGTTTGTTTGGGACCAGGATAAAACCACCTGTAAAGGTCCTTGTTGTGTTTGTTCATCACTGTAGTCACACCCAGATAATTCATATTGAGAATCAGATTTAACTGCATTAAAAAGTGCAGGTGTGAGTGCACTCTAAATTAAATTTGGAAAGCTAAAGTTAACCCTCTGTACATTAGCATTATTTTTCCACTGGAGAAACTAACATGCAAACACGAACTAGTTCATAGCCGGAAACTGTTGATAAAGAAAAAGTAAAATGCAGTGACCAGGATAACTTGTATCCCATTTTACAGGAAAGGATTTCACAGGATTATTTCTGCCTCAACAGCAACATTTGTTTAACTAATGTGAAGCTGTTTCGGGCTGGTCTGTGTCAATGAAATGTTTCAGTTCAATCAGTTCCAGAAGTTTTTCATTTTATATTTAAGCAGATCAAATGTTTATATTAAAATGTCATAATTTCAAATTTATGCTCAGCCCTCTATAGAGTTCACCTCTTAACACAGCAGGAAACTTCTATGCTTTGCACCAAACTAATGTTGCATATAAATGAGTTTAAATTAATGTTCCAAAAAAACACAACGAACTCGAGCCTCACAGCATCGATCTAAGGAGCGTAACCAAGGAAGACTTTCAAGACATTTCCATATATTGTGCAGCAGGAGGCCAGAGAGATGAGTTCTTTCAGAGTCCTGAAACAGGCTCCTGCATTTATAACAACTGGTTGTGCAAGTACACCATCTTCTTCTAATCTTGCTACAGATTAAACATTACTTCCTGCACTGACAGGAAGCTGAAGGGGGTAACTCTGAGTCCACATGGGAGTATCATACAAACGATATTCCGGTAGAAGAGAAGAGAACAGACAGAAAGTTGAAAAATATTTTCAAAATAGGGAAAAATGGAAAGAACGTGTAGAAGGAGACGATGGGTATACAGGTAATGTTGTAGAAAGGAGCAAAGGAGGAAAGACTAAGAGAAGAAGAGATGATCTACAGTCAGAGACAGACTTGTTGCTCTAGCTAGAGATGGACAAAATGGCTGACGTGTCTTTAGCCTTATCAAAGAAGATGGACGTCTCATTGGCCCCCTTGAGTTTGACCTGGGGAGGTCCTGGAGAGCCTTGGGCTCCGGTTGGCTGACACTCCTGACAGCAGCAGCAGCAGCAGTCCATGAAGGCTTGGCCAAGAGCCTGAAATGCAGACGATGCACAGCTTTGGTAAGTGACAACTATACGTACAAAATCAAACACAATACTCCAGAGGACCAATATGCAATGAATTCAACCTTTTCAACCATCTGCCATTTCTCTAAATGGGTAATGGACAGCAGGTGGTGAATTCTCTGCTTGGAAAAAGGCTTCAGTTGTACAGACGTCTTTGAGAAAACACCTTATAGCTCGGTGGCAACCTACCTTACACAGGCACAGCAGCAGCACCGGCGTCACTGATGACTTGAAGAACAACAGGAAGTGATGTAACAGCACCAGCATGGTGGCAGTGTCTTCGGAGATGGTGATGTGCGTGTAGGCCAGGGTGATGTTGCAGACATGCTCGGGGAGAGCACACACACCATACACAACAGCTAGAGCTAGTAGAGTGCAGTTCAGCTGTCGCTCCAAGGTTTGGTGTTGTTGACGCTTCTGGTTGGAGCGTTCGTCGAGGTTACGCTGCTTTTGGGTGGCGCTGGAGTCGCTGTTGACATTCCGGGTGGCCATTTGGCAAAGGATGGTGAAGAGGACAGGGAGGCAGAAGTAGCAGCCAAAACACCACCACATACGACCCTGAAGCACAGAGGTTAAAACAGTAAGAGCTGAAGGAGGAGAACTTTGGGAACATTCTGCTTTTGTCTGGGCAAAAAAAAGCCACAACAGCTTTTCTCCACAGCTAAATTGCCCTTTCAGGAACTCAGATCTTTCTGCTTTTACCTAAAATGTTCTGGACAGAAAACTAAATGTGGTTTCATTTATGACCTCTGAGCCAACCTGTGTGATGAAGCTGCTCCTCTGAGACAAACCCATGATATCTCTGTCCTTACTAAATCCTTACTCATTAATTCAATAAACCAGAAAACAAACAGAAATGCTTCATTTTTTTTACTTTCATTTGAGCTCCTACTGGTGCTCTTTTGACGCTGTCCAACTGGTGTCCATTTCTTCAGTGCTAGTGTACACAACATGTGGACGGCCACCAGTTAAAGGGAGAAGCACCATTATATAAGATCTAAGTCCAGATTTACATGTTCCATGTCACCTAATCAACACACGGATACTATGTGTTGGTCAGTTCAGTGCGTGCGTCTGCTTTGGTCTCACCTGGTGATACCTGAGCAGCAGGGAGTGAAGGGAATCAGGCAGGTAGAGGGACAGAGGAGAGGAGGGCGTGATGGTGCAAGAGTCGACCAGCCGGCCGGTGGATGGAGACACGGCCTGGCTGAGCTGCCATAGGAAGATTTCAGGGCTGGACAGCAGCAGAGCTGAGAGCCACACCAGCACCATCTTCATCAGCACTGAGCGACAGCGCTCCACCCGCCGAGCCTTTGGCTGGGAGGACGAGGTGGCGGCGTGGAAGCGATCGATACCCAGAGCACACAAAGTGAAGGAGGTGATGCCCAGAGACACAACCTGCAGGGAAGAGGAGGGTAACAACAGCAGTAAGTGAATGTGGCCATTCTCATCAGAGAAGGAAACTGTGCCAAAAAGTAAAAGTTAAACAGTTTACAGTAAAACTGCTAAATCCTCTTTTATTGAGTTCATGTTGCTATTTCTGAAATCAGTCTATTACCTTATCTCACGTAGCTCACCTGATGAAAAAGATTCAGTATGTCACATGTTCAAGTCCATATCATAAATATATATGATGAGAGGCATGGTTGCTATGACATCACCAATAGGCTATGAAGCCTCAAGCAGAGCGTTTTGATTGTCTCCATCCTGGTGCTTTGCAAACAAGCTAACTGGGCCTAATGTTGAAACAGAGGACAGGCTCAGTGGCTAATGACTTCTCATGGAGTATAACCAACAGATCATCTCTTTTAAATCTAACACTGATCATAATGAACAGCATCAGTATTCTGTTTTATTTAGTCACCCTGGAATTGTCAATAGACCCCATTAAGTCATATGGAAAATGTTTACTGAGGTCAAAGTGTAAGACAGCTGAGGATTGTTTTCCCATATGCTTCTATACAAAATAGTCTTTTTGTTAATGTTATACTGTTAATATATCATAATGTATTAACAGTTCATATATCTGTGTGTAGTTTGCATGTTCTCCCCGTGTTTGCGGTGGTTCTCTTCGGGTACTCTGGCTTCCTCCCACAGTCCAAAGACATGCAGTTATTGGGGTCAATTGGTGATGTTAAACTGTCCATAGATATAAATGTGAGTGTCAGATGGAAACACAATGGCATCTCTGTGCCTCTATGATGTGAGTAGCATAGATTTGAACAATGAGTGTACCTACAACAGCAATCAGTACCTCCAAAGCTGCTTGATTCTATAGACGATGAACAGAGAGCCGGCAGTGTCGGCCATAGGAAGGCACTTAATCATGCAAACGCATTTTCATCTCCAAGTTGTTGTTTTTTAACTGCCAGCAGGAAGTTGTAGAGCAAATCTTAACCACACTGTTTCCTATGACCATTCCAACCATTTTCTGTGTGATGGACCAAAAAACTGATACTCTAGTAGTGTAATATATGTAATATGCAGTTGTTTGGGTATTTCAAAGAGCCAGCGAGCACATTTCAGTGTGGCTGTCCTGCAGCACCATCTTTAATTAGTTTACTAATAAAGCTGCCAGTAAACTAATCTAGTAACAGACTTACATTTTGGACAATCAGTAACAAAATAACATAAAAACATGAATCACATACAAGGGCTTAAATAATCAGGCCCCAGCTTATCTTAATGACCTTGTAGTACCATATCACCCTATTAGAGCACTTCGCTCTCGCTCTGCAGGCCTACTTGTTGTTCCTAGA
>NW_005187617.1:940484-946317 GCF_000239375.1 Pundamilia nyererei | reverse complement strand
GGGATTCCCATGATGCATTGAGTGTTTTCTTGAGTCTGGTTCTGGTGGAGGTTTCTTCCTGTTTAAAGGGAGTTTTTCCTTCCCACTGTCGCCAAAGTGCTCATAGGGGCTCATATGATTGTTGTTTTTTTTCTCTGTATGTATTATTGTAGGCTCTACCTTACAATATAAAGCACCTTGAGGTGACTGTTGTTGTGATTTGGCGCTATATCAATTAAATTGAATTGAATTAATCATCATTTCTTCTTTAATACTATCTACAGCTGTTAGTCTCATTAAGATTAGAAATGTAAAACAATAAAATTGAGGTCAGTTGCCGCTATTATATTGATTATTAACAGAACTAGCACATGCCTGTAATTTTGGAAAGTTTTTTTTATATTTGTTGTCATTTTACACAAGTAGTTGTAAAGGAAATCTTAATCTTTGGATCTGCTGATGTTTTCTACATCAGCAGTTTGGGTAAAATTTCTGCTTCACATTTGTATTTGTACAGTCAGCTGTCCAACAGCAGATGTATACTCCTTTAAGACTTCATAGGACAAAAAAAAAAACAAACAAATTATGTCGTTACACTGACTTCCTGCTTTTTTAACATAAGCCACACCCACCTCCATATAAGGCACCATGCGACAGGTGATGTCACCCAGAATCCTCCTATGGGATAGCTGGTTGAGGACCACCACAGGAAGGCACAGAACCAGAACTAGGAAGTCCCAAAATGCCATGCTGGCCAGTAGGTAGTTCCAGGCTGACCTCATGTAATAGTTGTTCCAGACAATGCACATGACTGCCATGTTTCCTACTACGCCCACTGCCAGCACCAGGCCGGCCAGGAAGAGGATGGCGTAGGCTGCATATGAGCCCTCCATCAGGGGGTAAAAGGGGTTGAAAAGTCCTGGAGCATCATGGTCAGTGTTGGAGCTGTTTGTGTGGAGGTTATCATCTTCATGAACCTTTCCTGCCACTGTAGTCGTTTTATTGCTGAACTCAGTAACTTGAGGCACTGTAACCCATTCATTTTCAAAGGAATCACCAAAGGTGGACTGTTGCTCCTCCTCGTCCGCACCACGGGCTTGGCGGCGGTTACGGTCAAGGTCCAGGTCCAGCACCTCGGTTTGGGGGAGGCTCTTGTCAAGGACGTAAGATTCATCCTGGGTTTTGACCGGTTTGCCAATCCAAAGGGGCTTTGGTTCGACAGGGGAGGAAGGTTTATCATTATTGCTGTGCTGCCCGTCATGTTGGCCAACACTCTTTGCATCAGTAAGCAGCAGCAGCAGATACAGACACAGCCACAGACCGACTGACAGAGCCATGATGCAAAACTTAATATGACAGTTTCCTTTTAAACTCAAACCAGAAGAGTTCAGGACTACCTGTTGCTACGAAATCTGTAAATAATTCAGTAAAAATCCAGAAATGTTCCCAGAAATTTCCAATCCACTGAAAACAACAATTTGTATGTTGGCAAAGTTTCCAATAAATTTCAATTAGATTGAGCAAGTCCAGAAATCCATAAAATTGCGTGTGGGGGGGCGGGGGTCAAAAATCAACTAAAAAGAAATGCTAAGATTACTTTGAAATTGTTTCATAAAACTCTGCCCAGTTTAAAAATATTTCCAGTTATAGAAAAAGCCTGTTTCTGAAGATAGCCAGTCAGTTTTTCTACAAGTTTGAGGTCCAGGATAGAGGGGTCCTCTGTTATCTCTTCTCTTCAAACTGCAAACACCCCCAATTTACTCACTTTAAAACTTCCCTCTGTTTTCCCCATCCATTAATAATCCAAACAGGTGTTGAGGCTCCAGGAGAAGCGGGATGGTGGGGGCAGCAGCAGCAGGGTGTGTGTCCGTGTCTGGGCTGCTGTGTCTTGGCTGCAGGCAGCGCAGAGACTGGGCGTCCTGGAGCTCTGAGGATCTCTGGGAACGAGCAGCCCTCTGCAGCACGGCTGGATGGAGCCTTTGTCGGGACACACAAGCATACAAACAAGGCTGGCACACACACAAATACACACATTTGTCTGCACGATCATGCACGCATACTTTCTTTTGCTCTTTTTGTCTCTCACCTTCTCTCACACACGCATTTTTAACAACTTCTCAGTTCTGCTGCCCCCTGGTGGTGGTGGGTGTACTTGGGAAGCAGGTGAGTTGACTGAGAAAGAGTGTTGATGAAACTGCTTCTCTTTTTGAGTTTGTACTTGTCTAAACTTAACAATATCATCAAAGACTGACTGTATGATTCTATAATGACACTTTCTATCCTGCTAAGGCGTTATTTTTCTTCTTCTCTCTTTTACCTGGTAGAGTTACAGTTACAGTTACACCAGTTAATACGTCCATTATTTCATCTAGACTAGCAGCTATCATCCCAAGCAGAGAAGCCCAGACCTCCCTCTCCCCAGCCACCTCCTCCAGCTTATCTGGGGAACACCAAGGCGTTCCCAGGCCAGCCGAGAGATATAATCTCTCCAGCGTGTCCTGCGTCTGCCCCGGGGCCTCCACCTAGTGGGACATGCCCGGGAAACCTCGCCCAGGAGGCGCCCAGGAGGCATCCTTGTCAGATGCCCGAACCACCTCAACTGGCTCCTTTTGATGTGGAGGAGCAGCAGCTCTACTCTGAGCCCCTCCCGGATGGCTGAACTTCTCACCCTATCTCTAAGGGAGAGACCAGACACCCTTCACAGGAAGCCCATTTCCGCCGCTTGTATTCGCAATCTCGTTCTTTCGGTCACTACCCACAGCTCGTGACGATAGGTGAGGGTAGGGGCGTAGATCCACCGGTAAATTGAGAGCTTTGCTTTTACACTCTTCACCACAACAGACCGGTACCAATCCGTCTGTCGATCTCCCGCTCCCTTCTCCCATCACTTATGAACAAGACCCCGAGATACTTAAACTCCTCCACCTGGCGCAGGATCTCGTCCCTGACCCGGAGTGGGCACTCCACCCTTTTCCAGCTGGCCGGGCCTTAGTTCAGGGGGCCCGGCTGGGCACAGCCCAAAAGAGGGATATGGGCCCATCTTCCTGCAGGCCCACCACCCACAGGAGGCACCGTAGGGGTCGGGTGCAATGTGAGTCAGGCAGCGGCCAGGAGTGGAGGTCCTGGCGGACCGATTCCTCCAGTTGGTTGGAAATCAGTTACTGGCTTTTGGGCTCATGTGGTATTGATCTGTGGTAATAACTGCTCAGCTGAGGTTTGATACATAGATAGATTCTGTGCATTCATTTGAACAGATTTCTTTTTCATTGCGATGCAGAATCAGAATAGTCCACTGCATCAGATTCTAGGTATGGAAATCTTATTTGTGATCGTGAGATGTTTCATTGTTTATCCACAACCTGCAGTTCAGCTTTCTTCTATCAGAGGTCGATATTGCTCCGTCTTAGTTAAGTCAACTAACGCACACCTCCTCCAGTTCTTGGAGTGCTGACCAACATTCAGTCTGCACCTATGATAGAGCCTCCTGCAGTTCTCATTGATTCCCTCTAATGAAGATAAATAACATTTACGACCGTTTAAACTCTGACTGTGAGTCAGTGCAGGTGTGAACAACCAGGGAAAGAATTTGGATTAATTAAGCAAGGATGGTTGAAAGACGATGCCTGAAAGAGTTTACTCCTGCTATTGGTTTTCTGCCGATTCATTTCACTGAAAATCATCTTGGATTTTGTTTCACTGGTTTAAATTTGCACAGAGTGATATGGGGGATATGGGGCATTACATTGTTTAAACTTTTGATATGAACTGTGCCAGTAAATGTTTGAGCACTACTGCCCTCGAGTTTTAGGAGTACATGGGAATTTGATTAGATGCCAAATGATGATAAAGAAAAATGAAACTTGATTCTCCCACAGAAGCTTGTTTCTCTGAAGTCTGTTCATAGGTCAAACCCAGCACTGCGAGTTATACGCAAAGATTGGAAGGTCTTCGTTCTCATCCAGGAGGCCTTGTGGTCTCTATTTATTTAACCCCTTTAGATTAATGTGCGTATTAGGAGGAATTTGTCTTGCTTTATGATTTAGAATATAAAGTTTCTGATTAGTGGACTAAATAAACTCTTTGTGTGTGAGTGTGACTCACTCTGTCTCTATAAAATGGTAATCCATGGAAATAAATAGAATTAAGCCATATTGTCCTAGATTATGATTGTGCAGTGACATGTTCTCATTATGTTATTGATATACATATTTGATCTTCTGAGGCCTTCCGCACTAACCTAAATCTAACCACAACCCTGAAACCGAGTGTGAACCCTCAAACTGTGACGATGTGATTAAGGCCAATGCAGGAACATCTTCAGTGTGATGGATTGTGAAAAGACACACCTACCGTCTCTGATTGCTTTTGAAAGGAGCGCGGCAGTAATAGTAATAATTAGTAATAATAAAGCATTTCATACTGACCATCTGGTTGCTCCAGTTCAACCAGCTACAGGCGGAGTCAGCACTGTGACAGGCTGTAGGTGCCGTAGGTCCTCACAGAGACAGCCATCAGGTGAGTCCAGGAGCTGCATGTGGACTCGCTGTCCTACTTTGTCCTCTCTGCTCCTGCAGCTCTATATAAGGCTGTCAGTCTCTCCAGTGGAAAGACATGGAGGGCAGCACGGGTCAGCGGACACACACACACATGCAAACCTTATATGGGAGAGAAAGTCGGTGGAAAATGTTGGTGTGAAATAACGGAGCATGAAATTCCTCCTTTCCCTTAAATCCCATTTAAATCTCCCAGGCTGACAGTCATGTTTGGCTTGGAGTGAAGCATCCTGCAGCTGACCTCAAATATTAAAAAAACATACAATCTGTCCTAATTAATACACTGTCCCTGTCCACCAGCACCGCCAGCACCATATGTTCTGTCCATCCTCAGGGGGAGAGACCACATTCATCATGAAGATGCACGACGCCGGCTGATTGTCACGCACTGAAACATTCTGGAGAATCTTAAAGCCCAGATGTTTGTTCCCCAAGTCCTGATGGGAATGATACCGTATCCATCTGCCCAGTCCATGCTCCTCTGGCAGCCTCAGGATTCTGTGGAAGCCCAACTTTTTCCACCTGTGTTCAAAATCCCAATGTGCTTTTGGGATTTTAACTTAAATTTAAAGATTCATATTCAGTTACTGTTGTTTCTTTGTTCTTTGTTTCCATAAACTAAGCACAGCTCATCATTGCTTCAGTGCATCATTCAGGTTTTGATTTCTGTGGTCTGTCAACTACAGCTCAATGTTTTGTACAGAAGACAAAGAGTGTACTGATGTCGTGTCTGATTTACTTCATTCACAATCTCTTTATTTGGAAATGAGCCATTGTTTCACACCTCTGCTGTTTGGTCCATCAGCTGTGCTAAGACCCTGTGGAGGAGGTGACTCGACAACCACGTGAACACTGCCAGTTAGAGCTAAATTCCTTCCGACTGCCAGGTATACTTTGTATTCTTTGATGCAACCGAGTACCACAGGAGGAGTACATTATTAACATCATGCACTGGTCCAAACACAGCACCTTCTTCCTGTCTGGCTCCTCCCCTGAACACACCTGACTTGTATGAGAACTGAATGTTCTCACATGGTTTGCAGTAACATCTTTTGGTTCACCTGGAGTTTGTTTGGAGCTTTATCTGTGAAAAGAAACCAAACGGGGGAAAAACTACAAGTTTACTAACTCATCAGCAGATTATAGCCACAGTAAATTAACTAGAGGTGTAGGAAACGCCCTAAATTACAGCTAGAGAACTCAGTTTGACCCCCGGCTCCTTCAGTCTGCATGCTCCAGTGTTCATGGTTGAAAAGTACTTAACAGCACAGAAGAAAGTGCTGCATGGACTCACTCTTACA
>NW_005187617.1:937723-939551 GCF_000239375.1 Pundamilia nyererei | reverse complement strand
TCTAAATCTGTCCACCCTACATCACTTTAAATTGTCAACACAACTATGTCACACATACAAACACACACACACACACACACACACACACACACAGAGAAAGCTCATTTTTGGGGGGCATCCACAAATTGGGAGGTTGTTGGCTTGGATGTTTGCTTCTCCCTGATGGCTGACATTTGAAAACAAAGGAGCTAAAAACAGGATTCAGTCATTGTAGACATTTGGACATAGTGGGGAGGACCTGCTCAAACGACCGAACACCACAGTTTGACTGAATTGTGTCTCTGTGAGGTGAGATTTTGTCTCTCTGAGAGAACCTTAGTTTTATTTAAGGACGACAGACGCTGCCAGGTGTCACAAACAGTCCTTTTGGTTTCTTTACTTCATTGATTTCCTTTCATCACAATGTGACCTTAAACCAAACTTTGAATCGACACCAGGATTTCACTCTGAAACCAAAAGATTCTCGAGGACTTGCTGTTTGCCCCTAAACGTAGTCTAGATGTGTTCCAATGGGAGAAGAAAGAAAAGCATTGTTGGCCTTATTTTTTCAGTCACCACAGAGACCACGTGACCACGGAAACTCACATGTTGTTATAAATCTGTAAATGGAGAGGAAGAGGTGGTGTGAGTGGATTACTGATTACTATTATTGTGTTCAGCTGCGGTTTCCCTTGCATTTACGTACAGCACATGGAGGGATAACTGCCTCTGAAACTACAACTATTAATCAATCCAAAAAGCCTTTAAACAAAACACAAAAAGAACAAAACATGTTGAGTAAAGCAACAACACCTATGGACGTGACAACCACCAATGCTGCATTTTCAGGGAAAGTCCTGCACATTTGAGCTGAACGATGCTAAACTGCATCTATTACAACATCATGGCTTCACAAAAGACGGGACCAGTTCCTCAGCTGGCCTGCCTCCATTCCAGACTTCTCACCAAACATTTGGTCCATCATGAAATGAAAAACACACCAAAGAAAACTCAGAACTGCTGATCAACTAAAATATTCTATCAGACCAGAAAGTGACAACAAAACGCAGCAGCTGCTCTCCTCTGCTCCTGCACCTTTACAGTCTGCTGTTAAAGGAAGATTAGATGCTACACAGTGGGGAACATGACCCTGTCACAACTTTTTTGAGACATAAAGAAGCGAATATTTTTCTTAAAATGGAGATTTGTCTTCGTTTAAACATTTGATATATTTTCTGTTTTCAATTGTGAATAAAATATGAGTTATGAGGTTTCTCTCTTTTTATTTAAGCTGTCTTGACTTTTTTGGGACACACGTGCGTCACCATCTTTTTTAAAAAAAATTTAATATATCCAACTTTGCATGGGAGTGGAGCCTTTGCAGCTGCAGCAATTTGCAAATAATCACTTGTGAGTCTATGCTAGATTTCTGCCATTAAAGTGGACCAAAGCAGTCATACTGGAGGCCTAAAATGTGCCTAATTAACTGTTAGCAGTTGTTGTCGTGGATGTACAGGCAAAAGCTGAAAACATGACGCCTCAGTTGATCCACTGATCCTCTGAAACGAGCCATTCGGGCTCCTGTCTCTTTAAGGCCCCCTGGCTTAAAGTCCATTTTATTCTGACTGGCCGGCTTCCAGATGCCAGTAGAGGGGTGGGACATAGTGCTGCTCGTGCCTCCTTGTTTGTGTTGTGCCTATAACACGTGGCTGTATAAAAACAAATATAAAAAGTTTTTGGTAGCAGAGTCTAAAGCCGGAGATTTTTGTTCACATGGATTAAATATATAAATCTGTTGAGCAATAATGCATGAAAACAGCTCTCTTTGACCTAGTGGTCATTTGTGGTA